>NC_141024.2:56172500-56377500 GCF_052040795.2 Danio rerio
CAACTGTAAGGGCTCAACCGAAATTTGAATCTGGGATTTCTCACGGCATGAACGAGAATCATAGTCCTAGACAACCAAACCACTATGCAAAGAAATGCTTTATGTGCCGACACTATCTGCTGACAAACTGGAATTCTTCGAAAAACGTTTTTTATGAAAGCCATAATGCCCTGTAAAACAAAAGAATAACTGCAAGGGCTCGTCCGGGATTTGAACCCGGGACCTCTCGTACCCTAAGCGAGAATCATACCCCTAGACCAACGAGCCACAAAAGCTTGAATATTTTACAAGACATCAGAAGGAACAGATGGTCAGAAATCCTTATCTAACAAACATTGAAGCAGGGCTTTTGCTTCATTTCGACCCGGGACTTCTGCAATGGTTCGTCCAGGATTTGAAAACGAGACCTCTCGGATCTTAAGCGAGAATCATGCCCGTAGACCAATGAGCAACTGCAAAACAGCCACTTTACATGGCAACACTATCTGCTGACAAACCGGCATTCTCAGAAAAAAGGCCTCTGTGTAAGCCACAACGCCCTTACAAAACAAAAGACAACTGTAAGGGTTTAACTGAAATTTGAACCTAGGATTTCTCATGGCATGAACGAGAATCAAACTCCTAGAACAGCAAGCCACTATGCAAGAAATATTTTTTGTGGCGACACTATCTGCTGACAAATTGGAAATCTTTGAAAGACGTTTTTCCGAAAGACATAATGCCCTGTAAAACACAGTACACCTGCAAGGGCTAATCCAGGAACTGAACCCAGGTCCTCTCGCAACCAAAGCGAGAATCATACCCATAGACCAATGAGCCACTAAATTGAGAGAATTTCACAAGACGTCAGATGGTCAGAAATCTTTCTCTAACGAATCAAGGGCACCCTAAGTGAGAATCATACCCCTAGACCACCGAGCCACTGCAAAACAGCAACTTTATATGGCAACACTATCTGCTGACAAACTGGCATTCTCAGAAAAAAGGCCTCTGTGTAAGCCACAACAACCTTACAAAACAGCAGACAACTGTAAGGGCTCAACCGAAATTTGAATCTGGGATTTCTTATTGCATGAACGAAAATCATACTCCTAGACCAGCAAGCCACTATGCAAAGGAATGTTTTATGTGGCGACACTATCTGCTGACAAACTGGAATTCTTCGAAAGACATTTTAATGAAAGACATAGTGCCCTGTAAAACACATAACACCTGTAAGGGCTCGTCCGGGATTTGAACCCGGGAGCTCTCACACCCGAAGCGAGAATCATACCCCTAGACCAACGAGCCCCTGCAAAACAGTAGCTTTATATGGCAACACTATCAGCTGACGAACTGGCATTCTCAGAAAAAAGTCCTCTGTGTAAGCCACAACGCCCTTACAAAACAGCGGACAACTGTAAGGGCTCAACCGAAATTTGAATCTGGGATTTCTCACGGCATGAACGAGAATCATAGTCCTAGACAACCAAACCACTATGCAAAGAAATGCTTTATGTGCCGACACTATCTGCTGACAAACTGGAATTCTTCGAAAAACGTTTTTTATGAAAGCCATAATGCCCTGTAAAACAAAAGAATAACTGCAAGGGCGTGTCCGGGATTTGAACCCGGGACCTCTCGCACCCTAAGCGAGAATCATACCCCTAGACCAACGAGCCACAAAAGCTTGATTATTTTACAAGACATCAGATGGAACAGATGGTCAGAAATCCTTATCTAACAAACATTGAAGCAGGGCTTTTGCTTCATTTGGACCCGGGACTTCTGCAATGGTTCGTCCAGGATTTGAAAACGAGACCTCTCGCATCTTAAGCGAGAATCATGCCCGTAGACCAACGAGCAACTGCAAAACAGCCACTTTACATGGCAACACTATCTGCTGACAAACCGGCATTCTCAGAAAAAAGGCCTCTGTGTAAGCCACAACGCCCTTACAAAACAAAAGACAACTGTAAGGGTTCAACTGAAATTTGAACCTAGGATTTCTCATGGCATGAACGAGAATCAAACTTCTAGAACAGCAAGCCACTATGCAAGAAATATTTTTTGTGGCGACACTATCTGCTGACAAATTGGAAATCTTTGAAAGACGTTTTTCCGAAAGACATAATGCCCTGTAAAACACAGTACACCTGCAAGGGCTAATCCAGGAACTGAACCCGGGTCCTCTCGCAACCGAAGCGAGAATCATACCCATAGACCACCGAGCCACTGCAAAACAGCAACTTTATATGGCAACACTATCTGCTGACAAACTGGCATTCTCAGAAAAAAGGCCTCTGTGTAAGCCACAACAACCTTACAAAACAGCAGACAAGTGTAAGGGCTCAACCGAAATCTGAATCTGGGATTTCTCATTGCATGAACGAAAATCATACGCCTAGACCAGCAAGCCACTATACAAAGGAATGTTTTATGTGGCGACACTATCTGCTGACAAACTGGAATTCTTCGAAAGACATTTTAATGAAAGTCATAGTGCCCTGTAAAACACATAATACCTGCAAGGGCTCGTCCGGGATATGAACCCGGGACCTCTCTCAACCAAAGCGAGAATCATACCCCTAGGCCAACGAGCCACTACTTTGATAAAACTTCACATGGCGTCAGAACCATCAGATAGTCAGAAAACTTTCTCTAACGAATCAATGGCACCCTAAGCGAGAATCATACCCCTAAACCAACTAGCTACTGTAACAGCCACTTTACATGGCAAAACTATCTGCTGATAAACTGGCATTCTCAGAAAAAAGGCCTCTGTGTAAGCCCGTAGACCTTACAAAACAGCAGACAAATGTAAGGGCTCAACCGAAATTTGAATCTGGGATTTCTCATTGCATGAACGAAAATCATACTCCTAGACCAGCAAGACACTATGCAAAGGAATGCTTTATGTGGCGACACTATCTGCTGACAAAGTGGAATTCTTAGAAAGACATTTTAATGAAAGTCATAGTGCCCTGTAAAACACATGACACCTGCAAGGGCTCGTCCGGGATTTGAACCCGGGACCTCTCACACCCAAAGCGAGAATCATACCCCTAGACCAACGAGCTACTACTGTTATAAGATTTCACATGGCGTCAGAAGCATCAGATAGTCAGAAAACTTTCTCTGACGAATCAAGGGCACCCTAAGCCAGAATCATACCCCTAGACCAACGAGCCACTGCAAAACAGTAACTTTACATGGCAACACTATCTGCTGACAAACCGGCATTCTCAGAAAAAGGCCTCTGTGTAAGCCACAACGCCCTTACAAAACAAAAGACAACTGTAAGGGTTCAACTGAAATTTGAACCTAGGATTTCTCATGGCATGAACGAGAATCATACTCCTAGACCAGCAAGCCACTATGCAAGAAATATTTTATGTGGCGACACTATCTGCTGACAAATTGGAATTCTTTGAAAGACATTTTTACGAAAGATATAATGCCCTGTAAAACACAGTACACCTGCAAGGGCTCATCCGAGAATTGAACCCGTGTCCTCTCGCAATCGAAGCGAGAATCATACAGATAGACCAATGAACCACTAAATTGAGAGAATTTCACAAGGCGTCAGATAGTCAGAAATCTTTCCCTAACGAATCAAGGGCACCCTAAGTGAGAATCATACCCCTAGACCACCGAGCCACTGCAAAACAGCAACTTTATATAGCAACACTATCTGCTGACGAACTGGCATTCTCAGAAAAAAGGCCTCTGTGTAAGCCACAACGACCTTACAAAACAGCAGACAACTGTAAGGGCTCAACCGAAATTTGAATCTGGGATTTCTCATTGCATGAACGAAAATCATACTCCTAGACCAGCAAGCCACTATGCAAAGGAATGTTTTATGTGGCGACACTATCTGCTGACAAACTGGAAATCTTCGAAAGACATTTTAATGATAGACATAGTGCCCTATAAAACACATAACATCTGCAAGGGCTCGTCCGGGATTTGAACCCAGGACCTTTCACACCCAAAGCGCGAATCATACCCCTAGACCAACGAGCCACTAAATTGAATTTATTTCACATGGTGTCAGAAGCATCAGATAGTCAGAAAACTTTCTCTAACGAATCAAGGGCACCCTAAGCGAGAATCATACCCCTAGATCAACGAGCCACTGCAAAACAGTAACTTTATATGGCAACACTATCAGCTGACGAACTGGCATTCTCAGAAAAAAGGCCTCTGTGTAAGCCACAACGCCCTTACAAAACAGCAGACAACTGTAAGGGCTCAACCAAAATTTGAATCTGGGATTTCTCACAGCATGAACGAGAATCATAGTCCTAGACAACCAAACCACTATGCAAAGGAATGTTTTATGCGCCGACACTATCTGCTGACAAACTGGAATTCTTCGAAATACATTTTTTTGTCTTTATTTTAACAAAACAAAAAAGAACAGAACAATGACAACAGCTTACAACCAAGAAATTTCTTAGCATCACAGCACATAATGAAAAATAACCAAAGTTTATGGTGATCTAAGGTTTTGCAAAAATGTACCTGAAATCCTAGGACCTACATATTCAAGCAACGGAGTCCAGATCTGATAAAAAGTGTTTTTCTATGGAGAGATTAGACTCAATAATAATTCACGCAAAAGACACGATGTACACATGCGTAGCCAAATTCACATGCGTAAAATATTTATTTATACTCACAAAAACAATTCACATGCACAAAATAAAAATACATTTTCACAAAATACATTTCACAAATGCAAAACACCATTTGCAAATATATAAGAGTGTACAAAAAGTTTTGAATGTTTAAAATTCACGAGTTCATCCTGAATGAGAATG
The DNA here is from genome assembly GCF_052040795.2 of Danio rerio. Lineage (NCBI taxonomy): Eukaryota > Metazoa > Chordata > Actinopteri > Cypriniformes > Danionidae > Danio > Danio rerio. Next base: position 56,177,309 of record NC_141024.2, read on the forward strand.
TGCAAATCCTCTCTCACGTACGACTCACCCTGAATACGAGTGTGTGCATTTTTGAGACTTTCCTGTCAGCACACGCCTCCCACGTGAGTCACTCGTGCCCTGTAGCCAATAAGATGCGAGCTTACTGTTCAACCAATCACAACTCCCTGAGAACGTGGGAATGACCGAAGCGCTTCACTGTGCGCTCCATTTGCGCAGTCTGACCTAATTAACGGAGATGATCCTCTAAGAAGAAGAATACTCCTCTATTTAGCATGGCAGGTGAAGAGCGGGATGCGCGGGTAAGTGGTTACTTGATTTCTATAGTGGTTTATGTATGCAAAGATTAAGTATCAAACGTTTGTTAAAGCAATGGCTGTTGTTGTTTATAATGTAATCTTTATAACGTAAATTAAGTCCGTTATTAAGCCAACATGGCGAGTGAAGAACGGGATGGTCGTGTAAAATAGCATGGCTTCTGTCATGGTCGATTCTAGGATTGTCATTCAAGGGAGCTCAGCTATAAATTTGATCGAGGACTAATTTGGGGGTGGAATCGATCGCGTACTAAAGTGAAGACCTGGAGAGCGTAATGCCGTTTTGGGTGTGGGTGGGTATGGGGGGTGGAGAGAGGAGATGATCGCCGACTGTAAGGAACGGGCGGGGTGGGGGTCGGCAGTGTTGATCGCGGACTATGAAGATAAATGATAAAAGGTATAATTGGTATTTGTCTTACAGGCACTGTCATCAGAAGTAGAAATAGCAGCAAAAGCTCTGATCGATGTATTAGCCAGGGGCCTTACTCCATCTTCGTAAAGAAATGCACTAGCTAGTGGTAGTAGACCAATGAGAGAAAGCATCTCAAGTGGGACCATTCCTTTGCCTGCAGAGCCTGAAAACATGGTAAGGCAAGCCTTAAAAAGGTAATTTTTCATGTTTACTGTAAAACACAACTTTTTGTGTCATGCAAAAAATGTTTCTTATTATTAATATGTTTATTCATTTTGCCCTTTTGTCACTATAGGCAATTCCCAAGTATGTTTGGGACAGAGATTTTTCTGTGGCCAAACCTGGAAACATTAAAAAAACTGATTTTCAAATCCATGTCCTCTCTGAACCATCACCCTTCACACCAAAAGGAGATGAAGACCTTGAGCTTGTCCATGCTGGACTTGGAAAAAGGCTTTTAACTGTTCCAGATAATTTTAAATACAGTGAGGTAATTGCAAATGTTACCATAATACTAGGAATTTATGGGAGTTTTATATCTGTTGGAAAAAAAAAAAATAAAATAAACGATGAATTTTGTTTCATTCTTAAGATTGTCAGTCTGCTTGAAGGAGAGTTTCCCAAATTAAAAACACTTCAGGGTGGCTGGATGTTTTACAAGTCTACAGGTATTTATGTTTTGCATGTTACATATAAACAAAAAATGATTTGTGTGCATTTGCAATAACTTTGCACTTTTGTAAATTAATGAAACTGGTATGTGCTTTGTTGGCGTTAATAATTTAGTAATAAGCTTCATTAGTTTAAACTTTTTAGTCAAGGACATGTTTCTCTGCCATGTTCTAAGATTATGGCATGCCCTACTTCAGTTTCCAGTGGTAAACAGAGCTTTATAGAACATTTCTGTCCAAAATTTTAGGTGACACATTTATAACAATATTGCTAGCCCAAGAAGGCAACAGTAGTCCTGAATGTGATTCTCAATTGATTTTGCCATTAGGTGGGGGTGGGCGGCGTAAGCTGTCTATAATTCCCACAGATGCTGATGGATACTCAACTCGACTCCTAAAATCAGTGTCAAATAATGGAAAGAACATGCTGTTTGTAGTTCCATTACAGGAACAGCTTTCCACTGAACCATTACCTTATGATTCTGTGGAGTTTGCTAAGATGCCACAGTCCAGCTGTATGAAATGTGGTAAGAAAATACCACTGCCATTGCTGCCCTTACACATTGAAGAGTGTAAAGAAGCTGAGACAGTAAGTCATACAGTATTATGGTTTTATTTTTCTATCAATATTATTTATTTACAATGCCAATGCATTTTGATTACTTTTATTAGGAGTCTTCAAATGATGTGACCATTCTAGATGATGATGTAGACGAAAATGTAATCGAAACTGTTGACCAGCCAAGCCCACTTCACCCCATCTTAGAACCATCATTACAGGTCTTTGATCAAAGCCTATTTCTTGTATTTGGGTATACTCACTATATTTGAATATACCCAATTCGTGGTTCCATAAAGAATGTGTTTGAAGCTATTAAAAATTTGAGACTATTCTTAATATTTTAGAATCTTTTTATGGGGTAGAATATGTATGTTCTTCAACAAATTTGCTACAAACATACATTGTTTAATTTATTTTTACTTTTTACAGATTTGTCCAATTTGCCAGATCTCTTTCCCAACTGATGTCTTGCCTTTTCATGCAAGCATGTGTGGTGAAGGGTAAAGTTATGCTAAAAATTGTAGGATGACATGCCTTTAATACTAAAGGATTAGTTTGCACAGTTTGTTTTGGTTGTATATATCTCGAGGGAGATGTACAAAGATCAGATGGAATGTAGGGTAAAAAATTAACAAAATAATTTTCTGGTGGACTGTCTTAAATTTAAATTAATGTGTTGGTTTCATAAACTGGGTCAGTAGTAGACATTATTAGATTTGATGTATGTAGCTTTTATAAGCCTTGCTTTGAGAAAATCATTACTGGTGACTTTTGACATTAATGACTATAAACAGTATGTCATTGTAAGTTACATCCAGACTTTGTCTGGCACTAGGGTCTAAGCCTTGTCTATGAAACTGGGCAAATGCTTTTAATATGCATGAACATTTTTGAAGTGGCTTAATGAACAAAATTGAAATTGTTTGTGTCTTGCCTGTTTTAGAGAAAGGACTTTTGGTGACAATGATTCTTCATTCACTTTAAATACAGAAGAATTGCCAGGACCCTCAACTGCACAATCTTCAACATCCCTGTCTGCAGGTTAGACACAACACATTTAAATTTTTTTTAGTGCTGTTGTACTGTAAAATGATAAGTGCATCTTTATTCATTTATTCTTTCATCTTTTTTGTATTGTTATTCAACTATGCTTGTAAAATGGTATTTAGATAAATTGTTCATTTGATTTCAGCATGGAAAAATGAAATTGACCCATTCAAACCATCTCGAATGTTCTGTGATGAGTTGCTCTCCATCAATTCACACTGTCCATCTCTATCATTACTCATCAACCAGTTTGATACTATGGATGAACAAGATAGTACCCTGGTTTCATTTTATAAAATGAACAGTGCTAATTGGTCCACTCCATTGAAATATAGATTGACTGGTACTCCTTTTTTATTATTAAAATAATTTGAATCGCTTATAGTCTGTACAGTTTGTGCAACGAACTTGCTTCATTTTGTATTTTTTTTTAGGAGATGCAGCTGTTGGCAAGGGAGTTAACCGCCATATTTTGTCAATGATGATGCAAGAACTGAAGACTGGCTTCACTTTAAATTTGGGTTTGTAATTGGTTGCAGTTCGGTTACATGTGCACACACACACACACACGCACACACACATATATACATATATATATATATATATATATATATATATATATATATATATATATATATATATACATATATATATGTGTGTGTGTGTGTATATATATATATATATATATATATATATATATATATATATATATATATATATATATATATAAAGTTAATTTTCGTCAACACTGCCTGTAACCCTGACCTTTTTCTGTATGATTTCGTGCACTGTACTTGAGAAGCCTTTTGCACACCTGATAAGATGTAAAATGTTCATAACATTATCTTCTATTTACTGGTGGGCAATGCAGATCGATGCTGACTGGTACCACCACAGTGCATACAGAGAAAACATTTGTTTAGAATTTTACAGATGTGATTTGATGTTTTATGTCTCTTTTGCTTTTGGGCTATTACAGATTTTATACAACTAGTACTATTAGTTAATTCTTACTGATTGGATTTTTTAGGTTCATCTACTACAGCCCTTTTTGAGGGGGAAAAAAAACACCGTGTACCTTCTGCATCTGCTGTACTACGGGACAGCAACCTGTTCCAGATGGCTGGCCGGATGATAGGCCATTCATTTTTGCATGGAGGTCCTAGTCTTTCTGGACTGAGCATACCTGTGGTCATATAATCAGCTCAGACCTTGTTTATTTTAAAATAATTTAATTCACAGGAATTAGAAAAATAAGAAAGTTACATTTCTTTTCTAATTCTCCCCAAAATTAAAGAACTTCAGTTAAAATGATTAATGATGTGTCTCCATCAAAAGAATTCCTGAGATTAAAAGTTGATACTGAGGAGAACTTGTCAATTTTGTGAAAGTTATTGAAAACACTGAGCATGTTTACACAATTGCATATACTCATGTACATGACTCATAACACATAATGTCGCGCACATCATTAATTCTATTTTATTTACTTGTGTAAATATATATTTATTCACTTTTTAAATTAAATACAGTAATATTATTGACTAATATGAAAATGTTTATCTGATTTATGTACAATGCAGTTTTTACAGTAATATTTTTTGTCTTTTAGTAGAAATATTATATGAGTGACTTGCTTTGTTTATAAAATAAAGTGTATCTAATTGGATTTGCATTTTAAACATTAAATAAAAGTTTAAAAGATAATATTTTTTGTTTCACATATTTAGGTTTTAGTTATAATACTCCCAAAATATTTTAACAGAAATCCACAGATTGTTATCAATATTCTTCGCAGAAATAGCAAAAAACGTTGACAGATTCTTTCTGGCCCTACTCATGACTCATAATACGTAATGCATAATACAGAATGTCTCATGTCAATATCCATTTAAACCCTTTTTACAATAAACAAGTTAAATTTGGTGTAACTAAAACAAATTGTACACAGCATTACCTGGTTAACAACCTTTTATGCTTTGCAAAACATTCTTCATTTATAAATGCAGGTTTTTGGACCTTTTTTTTAAGTGTGACTTTGAGATTATTAGACTCATGTAAGGCCTAATAAAAGTATCCTCTTTCAATTTTTATTTTGCTCACCTATCATTGCTGGTTAGTAATAGTATATATATATATATATATATATATATATATATATATATATTAGGGATGCACGATATATCGGCGGCCATATCGGTATCGGCCGATAAATGCTATTTTTAGGACTATCGTTATCGATCCGATGTCTAAATTCGGCCGATATCTTTAAGCCGATAAATTACGTAATTGTTCAGACTTGCCCACTGCACTATAATGGATCTCTCTTCACAATGTTTATTCCTTCAAAGTCTGTAATTTCTTCAAGTGGTATAGCTGTGCGTTAATAAGTCAGTAAGTAACCATGTTCCTTATCATTGTAGATGTGTTTGATTGAGTGTCATTGTGTATTTTGCTTTAAATCGCCTCAGGAAAAATATTAACTATGAAAACTTTTCCAGCTCTGTCTCTTTGTTGTGTAGAGATAGCAGGGGATCTTAACTTATTACTCCAGGGCCGAATAATATTAGTTTCGTGGTGAATTGCCTTCTCTTTTAGTTGCAGCCGGTGAATGAATGAGGACACATGTAACTTGGTCCAAAATATTTATTACTTTCCGTGTGGTACAACAAATCAGTCACCTAAAATAGTCTCATTGCCCAAAAGCCGCTCCTCTCTCTCTCCCTCTCCCTCTACGCTTCACACACACACACACCAAACTGCAACTGGACCCGCACATTTTACAACACGTGTAAACAGTTGTTTGTAATCTGATTATTTGTTATTATCAACGCGTTGCTTGTCATGTGTTGTTGATGTAAGATGTATTCAGTTTGATCTAAATATTCATATTGATTATGACGAGCGCACGAGCTGTCACCGCGCGCACACACACACTGTAGCACGTGAGGTGGATCTTGTGCTTTTTAAAGTGTGAAGTTAATATATATATTCAAAGTGTATGTATATAATCTGCTTGTAGACTTGCATACCATTAGAAGAATTACCATTTCACAAGAACTGGATAAGTTATATAGTTACCAGGTTTGGGTCAGGGGTTAACCTAGGTGGAAATTGAGGTCAGGGGTTAACCTAGGTGGAATGTGTGTGATAAATGTAGAACTAAGACAAAAACAGATGACAGAGGTGGAATTTGGAGTCAAGGGTTAAACCAGGAGGGATCTTGTGTGACATATGTACAACAAAGGAAAAAAACAGACTATTTAAACGGGCCAGAACCTGAGTGAGACAGAATTTTTCAGACAGAGATGCTACTGGGCGTCTCCTGAAAGTTCTCCTTTGTTGTCGACAATAAAGTATATTCTTCTGATATTCATAACCTCCAGACTGAGTTTGATTTAGTAAGAGAAGAACCAAGAAAACCACCACATTTGGCGTCCCTGGGTGGGCTGGAAAGGAGCAGGACTGGTGTTACTGTGCATGCTGGACTGGAGAGAAAACACAAATATGTGGCCACAATAAAAAACGGTAAGCGATTTTATGCTTATTAGTTTGTGTTTTTTCTGCCAGGACCTGCTTGTACAGGTAAATACACTTGAACTGTTTCTCCAGCTTTAAAGAATTAAAAGTAAATGTAAAAAAGATATTAAAGAAAAAAGGGGTTTTGAATAACAGAAGAAAAAGAGTAATTTGCATGCAAATGATCTGTGTTTTCCTAAGAGGGCCTTGATGGATAGGATAAACATTAACTAGTAACTGTTACTCAGATTTGGGAAATTATTAATGATATAAGATATGCATAGAGCATTTATAAGTTTTAAGAGAGAGTCTTTAATGTGTGGTGACAGTTAAGAGATTAAAGCAGAGTAAGGTATGCAAATGATCTGTGTTTTCCTAAGTGGGCCTTGATGGATAGGATAAACATTAACTAGTAACTGTTACCCAGATTTGGGAAATTAATAATGATGTAAGAAATGCATAGAGCATTTATAAGTTTTAAGAGAGAGTCCTTAATGTGTGGTAACAGTTAAGAGATTAAAGCAGATTAAAGTAGAGAGATGCGCGCTAAGACCTACGATACCGCTTTGTTAAATGAGATAAACAAAGGGCTGCATGGGTAGGCGAAAGCCTGTGGTTACCGCTCTAAGGTTAGAGGGCTGCTCGGACAGGTCACTCAAGAGGAGTGTAGTGTAGAGTATTTATTTAATTGAAGTGTTTGTGTATTTGATGCTTCAGATTGTGGCAAAATAGTCCACATAGGTGGGCAGAGAAGACTGCCTTCCTCCTCCTTGAATGGAATGAGGATGGGGGGATGCAGCTCCTGTTACACTGAGTGGAGGAGAGGAGTGAATGAGAAGAGGAAAAGTAATAAGATTAGAGATGTGAATGCGTTTAAAAGTATGTTTTCAATAAGGAGTAGGTTAAAATAATGATTATAGTAGATTATATAAAAGGAGGGCTGCATAGGTGTGGTGTGATATAAAGAACAAGAAGAAAAGTGATTGATGCAGTTTAAGAGAAGAGATTATAATATAAAGGAGGAGTCTCTTAAATCAAAACTAATGGAACATGTTGCATTTGAAAGACACAGAGTAAAAAGCAGAAGAATATAATAGTTACACATTTTTCTGAAATTATCTTTGTGTTTTAAGTTTGAATATGTTAAAAAAGAACAATAGGCAGAGTGAACTTAAATTCCTGACATAGCAATAGGTGAAAGACAGTCTGCTCCAGGATGGGGGTAAGGGAGAGATTTATGGTGTCCATGTGGGAACAATAAATAGATTGTCTATTTACAGCATTAGGGAAACAGAGAAGAGGAGAGTTAATGAGAGGAGATCAAACTATAGATAAAATAATGACATAGACTTTAACATAATTTGGATAGAATATAAGTTATTAATGAATAGACAAATTATAAAGTAGTATAGTAAGATAAATGAAATAAGAAAGTACTAATAACAGAGTTATATTACATAGAAAAGAGGTTAAAACTGTACTAATGAAAAATAATAAATGAAGCCATAGTGATCAATATATAGAGAGATAAAGGAAGTATAGAGTAAAAGCATGTATTAATAAACCAATAGATTTACTAAATAAATATCAATGAATAACATATAAGTTAGGTCTTTGATTGAGAATAAAATAGAAAAAGAAAACTTGAAAATGAATATTGATTAATTGAAGATTTAATTATAAAATGTGTAACAAAATAAGTTTTAAAATGTATAAGAAAACCTAAGAGCTAAAAACCTAAATTACAGAAAGGAAAAAGAATAAAATAGAAATAGGAAAAAATAAGTCCACTGTTTCATAGATAAAATTAGATGTTTAAAATATGCTTACAATATAGGCACATTGAACAGATAAGATAAAAAGAAAAAAGCAGTAACAATTTAAAGAAATAATTGACTTCAGAGAATTTGATTGGATTTAAGGGAAAAAAAATGTTTTGTCATCTTTCTCAAAGTCAGCTATGTCATTTGTTTGTAGTAAAGTACAGTGATTCAGATGAAAATCATAGAAGCTAGGTAAATGTTAAAGAATGCATTAGAGTGAGTTAAAAAAATTAAGCTAAATTGATAAGTAAACATTGCAATTCAAAAATGAAAAATGCTTTTAGTAAATAAATATGTGAGTTTAAGTAATAATATGAACCCTGAGGTATAGCAGTAATGATTTTGAACTGTTATACCAGATATTGGGCCACCATGTAGTATTGTTGAATTAAATCAGGTATGGAAAAACAGATATGGAAATAAAAATGCAATACTAAAATATGTGACAGAGAAAATAAAAGATAAGGTAATGACAAATGGCAAACAGAAGAAACATTTGATGCAAGCAGTGAGAAAATAGAAACTGAGCATAGAAAATGTTAGGGAAACTAAAATTCGATGTAAAAATGACCGGTTAGTAAAGGAACACTAGCATAGATGAGGAGAAATGTAAAGTAAAGCATAATCTGAAGCTAAAGAAATTATTTAGAAGAACACTGAAGAAATAGAAAATTAAACATTTACATATGATAAAATGATTGTGAATTAGAGAAAAATAAACTGTTAAACCGTAAAGAGGAGAAAATAGATGAGAGGAGTCTTCATTTGATGAAAAAAAATGGGAAAGAAGGAAATATTTTATAGGTTATGAGTTAAATTCCATATATTAATTAAGAGGACAAAGGGATGGACTTTGGGGGACTGTGGTCTCTTATCTACTAGACATCTCTGAGTGCACTGGCAAATGGAAAAGGTGTTTGAAAAACACAATGGACAAACTGTTGGCTGTGGACATTTGTGAAAGCAGTGAAGCAGACACTGCATGCCCAGAAATTTCTGAGGACTGGAAAGGCTACTTATGTTCAGAGACACTAAAAAGAGGCAAACAAGCTAATGATGAACTGATCAAAGAGAAAAAGCGCTCCACCAGAACTTTACAACAGCTCAATGAAAGAAGCCAGCTCTAAGAAAGAAGGGGGAAACACTGTGCCCTGATATGGACACCACAGAAAAGACTACACCAATCTATGAACCAGTTGTCTTCTCAGGGTGTGAGGAGGGGGAGTCTGGCAGTCCATCTCAAAGCAGTCGACCTATAGTCCAAATTGACTACAATGTGACCACTCAGAGGGCAAAATAAGAGCAAAAGTGTAGCTACCCATTGTTGTATCAAATCAGACTCCTGTCAATTTAATAAATAGAAAAGTATCATGTAAATTGCAAGAAAAGTCTTAGATGATAATGTACAATGAAACTTTAAATGTGTAAGGTTGAAATGATAAATTATGAAGAATGTTAAATTATTTTGGCTCATTTTCATTGGTTAATTCATAGAGATTATTGAACATAGGAGAATAAATTATAATGCATGGTGGTGATAAAAAATATAATAAAAGACAGTTTTTGATAACTAAAAAAATAATAATTTGGGTTAGAAGTTGGTGGAGTTAAGTATTTAAGTTAAAATTAGGGAAAACTTATTTTGAGTAAACTAAAATAAGATTTGGGAGAAAAATTATGTCAGAGATTAAGACAGAAAAGTGATTTATACTTGAAGAGAATGAAAAAAAAAAAGTGAAATGAACTCACAATACTGAATAGGTCAAAAAGTAACAATTCTAAATGTACTAAAAGAATAATCGAAAGAGAAAAGTGTTTAAACAAATAAAAAACAGAAAACAGGTTGTTTTACATATGTGAAGGAATAATTAAAAGTAAAAAAGATTAAGGACTAAAGATGAATAATCAGATCAGATAGAGAGGAACCTATAAAGAACTCCAGTGATTTTTCAGTCAACTTGTAGAAAATTACAACAAAAGTTTATGAATAACCAGTTTGATGTGAGAGCAGGAAGGAATTGGAGCTGAAAATGCTGAAAAGTGAAAAATGGTAATAATGTAAAATGCAAAATAAGAAATGGCTCAGAAATAAGAAATTATTAAGGGTAAGTGTCAAATTTTAATAATGGTTATCAGTCAGGACATAGAGGTAGACAAAATTAGCCAGCATAGGGAGGATTAATTAAAATTAAACCAGATGCAGGTCTGCTATGCTGGAATAGGCATAATTGAAACTTTTGAGAACATAGCAATAAGAGAAACACTTAGATATGTTATGGCATTTCTAATTAAAGTCAATTTCAATTCGATTGTGATTGTGTAGGTGACTAATAAAATGGATTTTATTTTAATTTGATTAAAATTTAATTTTTGATGATGGCATTAGTCAAAACAGGCAAAATTAGATGTTGTAAAGTTTATGACTTAAGAACAATCAGTGATAGAGAATTTCTCAGCAGAGGTTCATAACACACACTGTATTTAAATGTTTTCCTTTGGAGGTCAAATATTTTAAAGTAATTGATTTCTGTTCAGGTAATTATCAGAGGAGGGTAGACACTTGGTTACACTTAAAGTAAATAGGCTGATTTACATAGTTACATACATTAGAATGCATAAAAGGATTTAGAATATTTCGTGATGGATATTGTAATGTGTAGGATTTAGTTATCTGCAAGTAAGCTGATAAATAAGAAATTGATTTTACATGAAAGAAAATAAGGTAGCAGGTATAACACTAGTATAGAGTCACAACATCAATTAGATGATAGTGCAAATTAAACAACATATTGGTCTCCATGAACAATATATGTAGTATTTGAGATGAAAGAAAAAGACAAATAAGATTTATGTAATACATACAAAGAACAGATTGTTGAGGCAACAGCATTTTAATAGATTGGCATTTGAGATGTACATGGTTTGAATCAAGGGTGAAGTGGTAAAGAAAATTGAGCACCAAGGAAAATGATCGCCTTTTTGAATGCAGTGATTAGTGAATTGTTGTCCACATGTGACATTTGTGCAAAGTAGAATGTGAGTAAAAGATCAGCTATAGGCCTAAGGGGATATTCAAGAATTTGATTGTGGGTGTTGTGATATAATAAAGCTAGCTTAGGACAAGAGATACAAGCTTTTGGGCATGACAGTTGTGGTAGATGAGTGAAGGTAATTTCATTAGCAAAGCAGGGAAGAAGAAACAGTTATTACATTTAAGACAAGAGAAGTCTCAGATTTGCAATACCTTCAGAAATAAGTTTAATGTGTCTGCATTAAAAATAAATTAGAGTAATTAAAGTAAATTAAAGTAAATAAAGGTAATTAAGGAGATAAATAAGTGGATATATGATTCAGTGAATAGATAAATAAATGAATTGATAAAGTATTGGAAATAAAGAAAATTGAGAAATTACACATAATTGTAAGGAATGATTGAAAGAGCTAAAGATGATTCATCAAGGCCTAGTTTAACAAGATGTGTTAAAATACTATACCTTTTGCATTAATAAGTGATTGCATGAAAACTGACAGAAACAAGCAACTAACATTGCATGAAATACTATTGGGTCGACCCTTGCATGTAATCATGTATTTAACCTTGTGGAATGTTTGGAGAACATTTCTAATGTATTGGAAAGAAGTTTGGTCTTTTATGAGAAAACTAACTGCCATGTGCAAAGCAATATCTGTACAGGAAACCAGAAAGGACCAAAAGCAGAAGATTAATTCGGTGATCGAGTATATCTGAGGTGCTTTGGAGAAAGTGGAGGGAAGTCAGGAGAAAAGGACCTTATGCCAACATTGCCAAGGGGGATGCCATCAACTGGGTACCATCGGGACCACAGCACAAGACAGCCAAAGGAAAAAGCTCCAACAAGAGAAAGTTAACGGGAAACAGAGGAGGCAGAAAATCCCAAAGCTCAAACCAACGAATTGCAAAGTGTGGCAGAAGCAGTTCATCAGAACAGTTAAAAGAGTAATTCTGATTATATACCTGAGTGAGAAATACAGAAGGTGCCACAAATTCAAGTGATGATAATCACCACAACTTCAGGTTATAAACTGTCAACATAAAGTCTTTAGCAACACTTTTTAAGGCTAGAACGAAACAAAGAATGCTCGCAAGTATGTGCCAGATTTAGGGTCAAAAAGATGAACTAGTGCTAAAAATTTTTATAGTTTAGATAAAGAAGAGGATGATGAAGAGGATCCATGCCTTGGGTGCTAAGTGCTAGTAACCTCTACCCCTAAACGGCGGCTCTCTACGATACGCAAAGTATCTGGGCTGAAGATCAACGTACTCTACGGATTATGTGTGTGGATGTTAGATTAGAATATTGTGTTGTGACCCTAGATTGGGAGATTGTGCATGTTTATTTTTTGTTTTAGTTTTATTCTTTACTGTATGTTAAATAATCATGACCCCCAGAAGCAAATAGATAACTAATTGTATGCTTAAAATACTACTTTTATGATGATATCAACAAAATAGAATCAAGTCTTTTACTGTGTCCTCGTCAGAACAGGACACAGAGGTTTGGCGTGATTCTATTCCAAAGTGCAATTACATGATTTGGTTATTTGTAATAATACTGTGACATATATTTGTCATTAGGTAATATGGCTGAGGGCTAGATCATGAAGTTGCACTATGGGCCAAAAGCAAGAATATTAAGACTTAAAGTCTTAAGAGGAGGGATTGAGGTGGATCTTGTGCTTTTTAAAGTGTGAAGTTAATATATATATTCAAAGTGTATGTATATAATCTGCTTGTAGACTTGCATACCATTAGAAGAATTACCATTTCACAAGAACTGGATAAGTTATATAGTTACCAGGTTTGGGTCAGGGGTTAACCTAGGTGGAAATTGAGGTCAGGGGTTAACCTAGGTGGAATGTGTGTGATAAATGTAGAACTAAGACAAAAACAGATGACAGAGGTGGAATTTGGAGTCAAGGGTTAAACCAGGAGGGATCTTGTGTGACATATGTACAACAAAGGAAAAAAACAGACTATTTAAACGGGCCAGAACCTGAGTGAGACAGAATTTTTCAGACAGAGATGCTACTGGGCGTCTCCTGAAAGTTCTCCTTTGTTGTCGACAATAAAGTATATTCTTCTGATATTCATAACCTCCAGACTGAGTTTGATTTAGTAAGAGAAGAACCAAGAAAACCACCACACACGGGGGAGAGGTGAGCTGTCAAAACACCTCTAAAAAAGGCTTTTTCGGACATGACGTATTTGTACATGTGTACATCACTGTAACACGTTTTATTCAAGAACATTTGAGCTGGTTTCAGTCCTTAGTGCTTTCATTCTCATCTTATTTAAATATATTTAATTTGCTTGTTGAATAAATCATATTTTGTTATTTAACCTTATTAATTTTATGCAACAGTCAAGTTGCATGTTAATTTGCTATGAAGAAAAGGAAGTAATGTATTTTTTGCATGCTGATTTATGTGAAATCTTGAATATAGGTCTATAATCACCTTGCAATTTTGAAGTTAAAGCTTTTTTGCTTTGAGTATAGACTATTTAGTTCATAAAAGAAGTTTAATCTTTTATGAAGTTTGCTGTATAAAAATATATCATTTTAAAATATTTATAAATATCGGCCTATACATATTGGCTATCGGCCTCCAAGTCTGAAGAATTATTGGTTATCGGTATCGGCCAAAAAAATTCATATCGGTGCATCCCTTTTATATATATATATATATATATATATATATATATATATATAGGAACAATCAGAATGTTAATAATTAAATAACTTGTTACTCTTAAAATAATTTACCTTTAACACAATAAACCTAAAACTATAACCTACACACACACACCACTTGCAGACAGCACACAATATAATCTATCAGTGCACATGAGTAGTACAATATGTAATGCATATAAATAATATTTGGAATTTACAGATAGCTGAAGTCCTTCAGTAGTCTAATGAGTACTGGAATTAGCATGTAAGCTAACAAATCACTCATGTTCTCATTCACAATAGCAACACTGGGTTTCCCATACACCGATTTATTTGTAGTAATGTGGGAGTTTTCACATGAACATTTCTTTAAGGGAAACTAGTTGTCCATAGAAAGTTTAATTGTCTTCATAAAGAAAACTTGTTTATTTTCTAAAATATGTCCATCAAAATAAAAGTGTAGTGTTTTGAAACCAAAGTCTTTATTTGTACCCACTACACATCAAGAGTTTATCAAGTCAAAATCTCATAATCTGACAAAAATCTGATCTGTGGTAACTGGCAAATGGCATTGTGTTGTCTGATCAGGGCTTTATGGAGTCTGCATCAGTCTCTCACTGTCATTGCAAGTTCACACCGGCCAACTTTTATTCACCAACAAGTTTTGTGAAACTGCAGACAAAAGCTCAAAATTGGAGGCAAATCGGTGTTTGTTCAAGGGAGTGAAAATCAAACAATGTGAATAATCAGAGATCAGTTTACCCTGCATCTCCCCAAACATTTTCTCCTCCCTAATCTTTCTAATTCTCTTTTCAGTGCCGACCATTTGATTGCAGTGTGCAATGTGCACAAATTTGGTTTTCAGTTCATAATAACTTGAAACACATATAGAGTTATTTTGCTTTATTGCAGCCCTGTAGAAACTCTCAAAACCTGGTACATCTTCACCCCTCTTCAGTTATTGAGTTTAAATCTTCAGGTTCAAAGGGTTTCATTCCAGTAACTTGAGATGTATTCAAGAGTTCACACTTGTCCCGAGATGCTATTCCATGCCATCCCGGGAGAGCCTTAAGCTCCGCTGGACAAGGCCTCATTTTTGCTCTCGATTGTGAAGCTTCATGTGATTGACGAGGCATCTTTTATGTTTAAATACCTTTCCACACTCACTGCATCGAAAACGCTCGCCTGAGTGAATCTTCATGTGTTGCTTAATGGAGTCTTTGCATGGGAGACTCTTTCCACACTGATCACATGTGGTTCATGAGGCTAGCTTTGGTTGTGAAGCTCTTTCCACACTGAGCACATGCAAACGGCTTCTGTCCAGTGTGACTTATCATGTGGTGTTTGAGTGAGCCTTTATGTGGGAAACTTTTACCACACTCTGTGCATGTGTAAGGTTTCTCTCCAGTGTGAATCCTCATGTGGATGGTAAGGTTTTGTTTTTGAGAAAAACCTTTCCCACACTGTGTGCAAATAAAGCTTCTCTCTCCAGTGTGTGTTCTCATGTGGACTTCAAGGTTGCCATTTTGCTTACAACTCTTTCCACACTGAGGGCAAGAGTAGAGCCTCTCCCCAGTGTGAATTCTTCTGTGCACTGCCAAGTTTCCTGTAGAATAGAAGCTTTTCCCACACTGTTGGCATGTGTACGGCCTTTCTCCAGTGTGAATTCTCATGTGCACTTTTAAGTTTCCTGTATTATAGAAGCTTTTTCCACACTGTTTGCATGTGTAAGGTTTCTCCCTAGTGTGAACATCAAGGTTTGGCTTTTGACTGAAACTCTTTCTACTCTGTTTACAGCTGTAATTACACCTAGACTTGGATTTCCGAGGTCTTCTGCGTGATGAAGTCTTTTTAGTCAGTGTAGGTTTTACATCATTCATTATTTCTTGTTGTTTCTCTTCCATTTCATTCATGTGATGAGTCTCTTCTTTCAGCACTATCAGGTCTTCAAAAAAGAACAAAAAAGTGAACTTTAGTATGAAAGCACAAAGTGGCAAGCATGAAATAGATGTTTACCCCAAATATTAAAATGAGCTTATCATTTACCCTCCATCATGTGGTTTTAAACATTTCCTGTCTTCTGGAACACAAAGTAAGCCAGCGTTTTTATCACAATATATTATTTTGTGTTCAACAGAATTTAGAAACTCATCAAGGTTTAAAACCGCACAATGGAAAGTAAATGGTGAGACTTTTTTCATTTCTGTGTCAGAAATACCTTTAAAGAGTTCCTATTATGAACCTTTTTTACAAGATGTAAAGTAAGTCTTTAGTGTTTCCAGAATGTGTCTGAGGTTTCAGCTCAAAATCAGATCATAGGAAAACCAAGCTGTTTTTGTGCCTGTGGCTGTAAATGCAAATGATCAAATGCACTCGCTCTAGATTACTCATGTTGTGTTTCCTCATGTGCATCTCTTTCTTGAAAAACCTGATTTACACAAATCCTGCAAGTTCATAGCAAGTGCGCATAATTCAGCTTATATTAGTAAGTTTGCATTATTGTATATAACTTATGCAAATGTTTCCCGGTACTGGTTTGCAGCTGGACAGGTATCCGCTGTTTAAAACATATGCTTGATAAGTTGGTGGTTCATTCCACTGTGGCAACCCCTGATGAATAAAGTGACTAAACCGAAGGAAAATGAATGAATGAACTTGTGCAAATGCTTAATGCCATGTTTGCTGTAAACTGGAGTGATGAGAAGAGAAGATGGCATACGTTGCTACTTGTATTCATTATGTACTTTTGTCTTTGTTTTCTTGCCTTTGTGTATGTCCTATGGCTTAGCTAAAGACCTACATGATGACATTTTATACCCGACAAGATGCAGAAATGCCATTTAAAAAAAGGTTATCTGCTTTTTGTCCAATCAGGGACAGTGACGACATAAATATACAAATAATAATGTTAACTCAGGGTTTGCGAATGTGAACTGTCTGTTAATGAACACCCCAGATTATTTTATAGTTCGATAAAAAAAAAATACAGACTGTGGAATGTGTTTTTAGCAGAAATATTCTGTAAACTGAATTTATGAATATTAAAAACAGTAAATTACTTGCAACCACAGCTGCCGGTATTTTTCCGTAAAATCAAAATGGGAAAAAAAAAACAGCAAAACGTTTTTTTGTGTCACCATTTTGGAGGTTTGTAGGGTCTGTGTTCAAGTCCAAGATAAACTGAGAGTATTTGATGTTATGCTGCATCTTCTTTTGTTTAAAGGTAACTGTGTAGTTACTAATGCAGTCAAAATCTGTTTGCTAGTTGCAATCACACATGAACACATTATTGCATCTAAAGACTTTACATTTTTGTGCACTAAGCTATGATTTTGTAAACTAAACATTGTCTCAGTTCATGAGATATGGTTATTTTTCATACATTTATACAGTTCTATAAAACTTCCTTTTTTTTCACAGAAAGATTCTGGCAACCACAGCTGCTGGTATTTTTTCGGAAATTTAACAGATATTTTACACAATAAGAGTTTGCTAATTAACACTCTCTTGGTGTTGACAATGTTAACACTTTCAAAAGTGTTATTTTTAACACTTATAGTGGTTCCCATATAAACTCTGAGGGAGTGTTAATTTTAACTCCAAGGTAGTTAAATCTACTATGTAAAATTTGCAGTGCAGGTATAGCATGAGCAATGTGAAACATATTTACAGGTAACCCAGGATTCTGTTTATCCAGGGTTAGAATGACCCAGGGTTAACAATTTCAAGTGTGAAAATTCCTAAGAATACTCAGCATCAGCTCTCAGAATAGACGAAGTACAACGACAAACAGCGACATACAAAAATTTTCAATCATGTCATAGTGACCTGATCTCATATGCTATTGATTTAGAACTTACAATTCAGTTGCCTATTGGAGAAATGACATGGAATAATAAACGGCTATACATGTTCATGACTATACATACAAAGAAAAATAAGAAAATAAGAAAATATGACTTTGCAACATTAAGCAGCATTAGGCATGGGCCAGTATAAGATTCTGACAGTATGATAAGCTTGAATTAAAATATCACGGTTTTAAGGTACTGAGATTACTGCTCTAAAATATATTCTTTTTAAATGTCTGGATAAAAAACAATGAGATGGATTGATGGTGATTGTGTGGGTTTTGGCCAGATTGGGTAGAAAAACATGAACCTTAATTTAAGACCAAAGGAAAAATGAAGACTTGTTTATAAAAGATTTAAGACCTACAGCACAATATTTCAGTAAATTTAAGACTTTTTAAGGCCTAAAATTTTGATTTTGGAATAAAAGACATTTTAAGACTCCACGGAAACCCTGTTTATACACAATAGTCCTGGTAATTAGTTATTAAAATAATGATGTAATTCTAACTAAGATACTATCTGTGAGAACTAGTAACAGCTACTAGAAACAAGATTAAACCCATGAAGAATTTGATGAAAAAAGGGGAATTGTGATCAACGTGACATATGCAAACTCATTCCTGTCTTTCAATGAGTGCTTATGTGCATTTAGGTGAATTAGGCAGCACACTCAGGGCTGCAAGATGGATTTAATTTAGTATTCTTATTATTAAAATATATCTGAATGAAAGGCGAGGCAGTGGCGCAGTAGGTAGTGCTGTCGCCTCACAGCAAGAAGGTCGCTGGGTTGAACCTCGGCTCAGTTGGCATTTCTGTGTGGAGTTTGCATGTTCTCCCTGCCTTCACGTGGGTTTTCTCCAGGTGCTCTGGTTTCCCTTACAGTCCAAAGACATGCGGTACAGGTTAATTGGGTAGGCTAAATTGTCTGTAGTGTATGAGTGTGTGTGTGGATGTTTCCCAGAGATGAGTCGCGGCTGGAAGGGCATCTGCTGCATAAAAACCTGCTGGATAAGTTGGCGGTTCATTCTGCTGTGGCGACCCCAGATTAATAAAGGGACTAAACCAGGGGTCTCAAACTCAATTTACCTGGGGGCCGCAGGAGGCAAAGTCTGGGTGAGGCTGGGCCGCATAAGGGATTTCACAAAAAAAAATTCCTCAAATGTCATTATTAACAGTTTTAATTATTTCTTCTGAACATGAAGTGTCCTGAACATTAATAGAACATTGAGTGAAGATTATGAACAGTTCTTCTGAACATGGCATCTTTTGCCTACTCCTTACTGCCAGAGACTTGACAGCGCTTCTTCTCACAAATCTGAACCACATTTGGCTTTAGAGCGGAAGCAGTTGAGACCTTCAGTATGGCTTGAAGATGATCATCATTAAGTCTAGACCTGTATTTTGACTTATTGAAGTTCAAGGTGGAGAATAACTTCTCACACAAATATGTGCTCCCAAAAAGGCCAAGTCCTAGGGAAAAAAGTGGGGGAACTCACTCAAAACTTCCATTCCCTCACCTTAAAAAAAGGCGTATATATGTATAAATAAAACACCCACACCCCACTCCAGTCACATCAGTCTGTACCAGTCTGTATCTACCTATAATATATATAAGAAAGGGCTAGAAATTAACTTTTTTACTTGGTAGCACCGGTGCTCCCAACTTCAAATATTTAGGAGCACCAAAATAAATTTAGGAGCACCAGAAAAAATTTCAGAGCACCCGCCAAAACTGAATGAGCACCGCTGCAAATTGCTTTTTAAAGGATTTATTGTATTTTAAAACAACATCAATAGGACTGACAAAAAACAGAAACAACTATCTAACTAATGCTGCGAAGACATTGATATTTGTGTGCAATAATTCCAAAATGAATGTCTAATAATTAGGCCATAGAATATTAATGATGATGAAAATGACAATAATAATAACAATGAATTCCATTTCTCATTATGATACTGCCTTGAATGTGCATGAATGTAGGTTATCTGATATAAAAAGTCTGTTACTTCATGAAAAAATTTGTATAGTTTGCATCAAACAAAAATTAAGCATTGCAGTAAGAAATATTTATTTTGTACTTCTGTTTTTATATGCATGTCAATTTAATAAATAATATTTCTGCTACAAAACAAACAAAAGATTATAATAAATCATTCAATTCAATGATGAAAGCTGCAAAGCAGTCATCAGTAAATAAAAATAATAATAATATACACCTCAAAAAAGAATAGACAAAAGAAAGTAAGTAAAGTCTCACTTCTATCACTCTTTAAAAGTTTTGGTTTCAGTTTGTGTCAATTTAAAGGTTCAGATGATCTTCATGTTTCTGTGTTAGTGGAAAAGCTGGCGAGTCAGCCGACCCAATTTATGAGCAGGCAGCGCAAGATTCTTGCGAATACCACCGGCGCAATACCGCTCTTTGTTACGAGCCGCAGTTTCAGTGTAAACTTAGTAAAGGCGAGCTTCTTTGGCGATGATATGTACAGTATTAGATTTGACTTTTAGCGGACATTTGCGCTGAACACGCAGTGAATGCGACGCATGGAGATTCGGGCACCTTCTCTAAGAAGCGCGTACTCGATTGATCTCAGCTGGTGGATCATTATTCACCACGTGACGTGTCATGATCGCTCTCATTTGCACCTCAATTTTAGGTGGGGTTTGCAGACCTGTGTGCTTTAAGTTTTTACTCTTCAGCCGTTTGCATTTCCCGTGGTCATAAAAGCTCCTTCCCTGTCATCTGACAGCGGAGTACCTTGAGTGAATGACAGCTAATATCAACCAATATAGCGGCTGGGAAGAGCGATTCCGCACGTTTTTACAAAAAATCAAAACAGGTCGCACTACAACCATTATTAGCAGTCGCACTAATGCGCCCAAATATATTATGAGGTCGCATAGATTAATTTTCGGGCGCATATGCGACCAAAATGGTCGCAATTTCGAGGCCTGTAAGATGCAGGCTGTAGCTAGGTAGCTAAGTGGCAGGCAGGGGCGGGAACAGATTACCTTGGTTCTGGCCGGCGCGAGATCCCGTCACAGCGTCTAACAAAGGGGCGGGGTACGTGGTGACGCCACCGGCATCCCCGCCCCTTTGTTTACACGGCGGGCGGGGAATGCCAGTGACCGCTGTGTACGGATAGAATCAGCGGAGCGGGGAGCGCTGTCTCTCCCCGCTCCGCTGATTCTGTCAGTGTACAGCGGTCGGCGTGGGCCACAAAATATTGCACTGAGGGTCGCAAATGGCCCGCGGGCCGCGAGTTTGAGACCCCTGGACTAAACTGACAAGAAAATGAATGAATGAATATCTGAATGAGGATCAAATGACTGAGTTAGTCTTTGAGGCCCCGTTTACACTAATGCGTTTTCGTTTTAAAACGCATAAGTTTTGCTATGGTTACGCCATCCGTCCACACTATGCTGGAGTTTTCCAGTGCCGAAAACTGAACGTTTTGGAAACGCTGAAGAGGCCGTTTTCATTCTAAAACGATGCTGCTCCAGTGTGGATGGGGGAAAATGGAGACACACAGTTCCGTCCTGCATTCTCCTCTTGTAAGTTCAGACTTCTCAAGTTTGATCAAGGCTGCAGTCTCCCCCTCCTCAGTTTGATATGGAAAACAGACTACAGAGGACACGGGTAAATCTTCAAAGGGAACAGTGTACTTTATAACTTCATTCACATCACCCTGGCTACGTTTTTACTTTCTCAACAATAAAATGTAAACATGATTTAAGGAACTGCCTATTTTCATTTTGATATTAGCAACTTAA
The DNA here is from genome assembly GCF_052040795.2 of Danio rerio. NCBI lineage: Eukaryota > Metazoa > Chordata > Actinopteri > Cypriniformes > Danionidae > Danio > Danio rerio. Next base: position 56,198,982 of record NC_141024.2, read on the forward strand.
CAGACAGCAGAAATGTTGAGGCGTCGTGCTGCATATATGAGCGTCATCTTCACTGTGTGGATATTTATAACTAAACGGAGCCTATAACAACTGCCTCCTTTCAATTTCAGTGAAAATACGAAACATACCCTCTCTTTTGCTGAATATCAGTTTTAATAATCAATAATGGCCATTATAAAAGTATAACATACAATAAGTTTATACATTATAGGAAATAAAGGCAAGCGATCAGTCAATATACAGAATGTACGTGGCTACATTAATTATTAACTTATCTTTGCACTTAGCCAAAACACGTTACCTGAGAACAAGTAATAGATTCCAATGACCAAAGTCAGAGAATATGTCGTTAGATATAGACAACAAGATGAATGAAATATCACGTTTAATAAATATAGTGAGATTAGATCCAGCGGGAGATGCTTGATGAGCAGTACAACGAGCACAGCTCTCATGTGGGTAAATAGGCTAGATATTCTGCAGCGCTTGCCCGAGAGTGTGTGTGTGTTCAGGTGATGTGCGTTTTCAGCATTTTGGTGTGGACGGAGAGCTGGGGTCCGTTCTTCGTACGTGGATTACTCAGCTGGATTTGGATATTGATTTTGATATTTTCCAGGATCGTTTCGTTCTTTAAAGCTGATCTGAGAGTTGTTGTTATAGCAACAGTTCTGCTAGCTCAAACCTAATCGGAAGCAGGCTTAATTTATATAAACAGGATTAGATCGGCTCAGTTCAAGCAAAGATAATACAGAAAGTATGTACCGAATTCTGATATTTTCTTACAATAGTAGTTATATACACTTGGGAAAATAGTAAATAATTTTAACTATAAATATTTTTTAAACTATATATATAGAGTTATAGTCATTAATAAAATAAATAAAGTTATACATATTAATAAAACTTATGCAATCTGCACCCTCGAAATGAAAGTTCAAAAGACCTTTTTGTCTTGACCTGGTGGTGCAAAGAGAAAACATTGATATGAACTTTTTTAGATTGCTTTAGTACAAATTGTGACTTAAAAAAAAAAAAAAAGCAATAATACATTTATGCAGTCATAAACATATTTTGACAGTTAATATGCCAGTGATTATGCTTAACAAAAGTTGCAGACGCCTTTACCAATATCAAAACGCTTTTGTAAACATCCAGTTATTCCATACAGCGATTAAAAAACTTATTATAATAAAGAAAATATTTTCTAAATGTGGAACTAAATACATTAATTTGCATTGAAATACATGATTAATACACTTGACACATGAAAGTGTAAAGCCTGCAGCTCACAACAAATGTGGAAAGTTATTGCGTGTCATATTTAACAAACCGTTTACTGCTAATTTGATGTAATTTTGCTCACATGGATAATTGAATATTAATCAGATGATGTCATTACGCTGCTGTGCCGTCAGCCAATCGTTGCATTGCTAATCATGATTTCGAGGATCGATAGATCTGTCCTTCACAACACATGCAGCGATCTCAGATCAGTTTATCTATACATTCTAATCTGATTAGCGAACTTGTTTGAAGAACCAAATTAGCCAGAGATCAGTTATCAAGATTAAAAGATCCAGAATCTGCCAAATCATCTTAGATCATTCAAGCAAGGTACGAAGAACGGACCCCTGTTCAGAAATGCTCTGTGGAATGCTATTGTGGACGCCGTTTTAAAACTAAAACGCACTAGTGTAAACGGGGTCTGAGAATGAAAATCAACCTGTTTGTTCCTGTGGATCTTCCTGTTTGATTCTGAATATTTCTTCAATCTTCACGTCTTCACTCTCCTCTTTAATAAACGCCATCTTTATAACAGTGTGGAGATCAGTCGATTCTGGAGGAGTTTTTCTCTGTGTTTGGACACTTTATCCTGTTTAAAATGAACAAAATAATAAAAAATGTCCTGTTTAAAATAAATAAATCAATGAACAGAAACAAAATAACTTCTCTTTAACACCTAACAACTTAAGCAGTTTCTTCATATAAGAGAAATTAACAAAAATAAATCAGGTAAAACGTTTCTTTAAAACGCTTACTACACACTTTTCTGTTACTTTATTCCAAAAATAGCCCTCGGTTACTGAGAATAAATTAGTACTACGTTGTATAAAGGGTTAAAATAATATTTCCAACAGCAGCAACATAATTTAACATCATATTAAAAACTAAAACTTTAACTTTAAATCGGTTTATATCTGTAAACAAACCTTACTCCAGCTGAATTACAGCGCTGAAGCGGCGCCGTCTGATGACGTCACACGCCATGCCAAAATAAAAGTCTTTTTTGTTAAGCTTTTTTGCCACTTACTGTTGCAGTCATGACTAGGGCCAGATGGAATCTGCAGCTGTTTTTTGCTATTTCTGCTGAAAATTTTGGTAGAAATCTGCGGATTTCTGCAAAATGATGTTGGTAGTATCATAACTAAAACCTTAATATGGGAAATAAAAATATATATATTTTTTTACTTTTATTTAATGTTTACAATGCAAATACAAATAGATTAACCTTATTTGGTAAACAAAGCAAGTCTCTCGTATAATATATCTACTAAAAGACAGAAAATATTACTTTACAAACTGCATTGTACTTAAATCCGATTAATATTTTCATATTAGTCAATAATATTACTGTAATTCATTTTTAAACGCAATAAATTTAGATTTACACATGTTTACTCAAAGTAAATAAACACAATTAATGATGGGCTAAAAATCGGCGGAAGTCTGTGGAAAATCTGCGGAATTCTGCGCGCGCAGATTCCATGTGGGCCTAGTCATGACTTATAATAAAAATAATAAATCCTAAATAAAACTAAAGTTAAATATTCAGATTAAATATAGTTTCAGAGAACAGGAAAATGTTAGGAAAGATACTGAAATTCTGGTAATTTTATAACAGTGATTTTACAGATTTTAGAGGAAATCTCTAAATATTAGAGGGAACATACACCTGACAACAGATCCTATCTACGTCGCAGCGGATGCTCTTTAATAATGTAGCCGTTTTGCAAACATCACGTTTTTATTGAGTTTGTGTCTGTCATATACAGTGCATTTTTGACAGAAGCTTTAAAGAGCCTGTGTGGTGACCGCAGAGATTCAGCTCGGACGAGACGCCGTTTAAAGTTTTTTTTTTTTTTTACATATAGAATTTCATTGCTTTAAATTATTGTAATGTTTTTTATATTTGTAGTTTGTATATAAAACAAACGCTTAGCTTATTGTTCGCAGTGATCGTTATAATAGGATCATGTGCATTGCATAGGATTATTCAGTGTTTACATTCTTTAGTCGCAGCGCTGTTTTTATTTATAGCATTTAGTCATTAAACAATGATATTTTGAAAAAAATTATTGTAATTTTAAAACAAACTTGCAATTCTAGCCCGTGGTTGTAATATTTCAAGCTTGTTCTCAGACAAGTCTCTGGGTCACTAATACTTTGTATTTCTGGAAAATCCGGGATGGAATTCTAGTAAAAAGTGGTACTGTAGAGGAACGGCTTCCCGACAGTTTTACACCACCAAAAAAACGAATTTATTTTTATTTAATTTATTAATTGACCCTGCTAATCCAGCGAGAATATTTTTTTCTATGGTTGCATCTGCATTTTAGTTTCTGTGATATATTCTTTACAATATAGAAAGGCATATTGTATCTTTCTCAATTAATTCAATAAAGTTGTTCTTTAAACAGCTTAAGCATTGTGATTTAAACCTGTATTTTGACCCTAATAGTAAATTGTTATTTTGCACATATGAAATAAAATGCATTTTTACTCTAATGAAAAATATGTGTTGAAATAGAACACAAATAGACAACTGTATTTAATATTCTACAGTTTTATTTTTTGAGTAATTGATTTTCACTATTTTAGCCTATAATTTAAATGTTCTCTGTGTTTAAGTGTACTGTGTGTATAGAAGAGTTGAGTGAATTTATGCTCTTGATAAATGTGTACAGCTGTATATTTGTATAAATAAAAAAGGATGACATATTGTGGTGTTTTGTCATATGTATAGATTAAAAAAATATGTATCCTTTAAAAAACTGTAATTATGTAATATGTGTTGGTTTAATGTTGAAAAGGTTGTTTAAGCATTCATTTAAACGTTAAATCATTTGGATAAATTATATGTTGAAAATCTGTGGATTCTATGATGTTCCAGTCGACCTAAAATCAACATCATTTCAACATTAGACAAACCAATTAGGTAGATTATATGTTGGAAATGTGTGGATTGTATAATGTTGTTTCGATCGACTGAAAATCAACATTGATTCAACGTTGGGTAAGTAACCAATTGTGACGATTTCAGGTTAGATTTGAATGGATTGCCTGACGTCGTTTCAACATTACCCCGATGAGCAAAACGATGTTGAATCAACGTCGGTGATCAACGTGGATTCGATATCAAAAGAAACGTTGATTTTAGGTTTTGTGAAAAAATACATGTTGTACTCGGCCTAAAATGTACATTCTTAAATGTTATTAAGGGCAGAAATTCACACATAGATTAAGGTACATCTGAACAGTGATTTACAATAATAAAATCCAAATGTCAAAAAATGGGGTTTATCGCGTTTTGCAACCAAACTCTTCATATACATACAGTTGAAGTCAGAATTATTAGCCCCCCTGAATTATTAGCCCCTCTGTTTATTATTTCTGAAAATATTTTTTTTCAACACGTTTATGAAATAATATTTTACTAGATGTTATTCAAGACACTTCTACACAGCTTACAGTGACATGTGAAGGCTTAACTAGGTTAATAAAGTTAACTAGTGAGGTAAGAGTAATTTATTAAGGCTCATAATTCTGACTACAACTAACTTTAAGTTACTTTTGTATTTGCATTTTAATTTATTTTCAAAATAGGACTTTATTTGTATATATATATAGTCATTCTATTTATGTAATATTCTTGCTGTGTTTACATAAGAATCCTCTGCCTTTTATACTTTAGTTTAAATTGTATTTTATATATAATTGTTTTATTTCTGTCATATGCTTGCTGTGTGTGTTTAGATGTATATTTTGTAATAAACTGCAATATATTTAAACAGTAAGGCCTTTTTCTTTATTGATTTCTTGCATCATTTCAGAGAAAACTAGTACAAACTGTAAATTCTAATTACTTTCATTTGTAAAATATATTATAATAATTTGGTATTTTTTCTCAAGCAATGCAAAGTGCATTATTTATTACATACTACATGCATCCATTTAAAAACCTGTTTAGTGATGGGAAGTTCGGATCATTTTACTGACTCGAATCTTTGAGTCTTTTTTCAAGTCATTTCGTTCACTTGGTTCAATTTGCCAAAATGTTATTAAAATTTTACGAATTGCTTCCAAACACATCTACAACTAGCTCAAAAGGTTGATTGCATGACACATAAGTCATAAATAGAATACTATAAGAAAGAGAAAATAATAATTCAATGTTTCCCTGCTCTTTTGTCAATGAAAGCATTTTTGTCTCTTTGCTCAGCTCAACTCTTCATGTCTTCTAATGTCAGTGGTTCGGTTATGTTACACTGGCAGTCACATATAATCTTAACCAATGTACACAGTCTGAGCCGATAGAAGCCATCATAATTAGCTCACCTTTCAAGTCTTGAGTCGTTTGTTATTTACGTGACAGAATGACTCAAACCTGGGGACTCAAGAGATGAGCGGTTCAATTCTTTTTCCAGCTCTAAACGGATATAATTGGCCCGTGAGGAACGAGTGACTCAGACCCGATAGAGGACTCGTTCATGATTGACCCATTACAAAACCTGGGGTCCGTTCTTCGTACCTCGCTTAAATGATCTAAGATTATTTGGCAGATCCTGGATCTTTTAATCTTGATAACTGATCTCTCGCTAATTTGGTTCTTCAAACAAGTTCGCGAATCAGATTAGAATGTCTGGATAAACTGATCTAAGATCGCTGCGTGTGTTATGAAGGACAGATCTATCGATCCTCGAAATCATGATCAGCAATGCAACGATTGGCTGACGGCACAGCAGCGTAATGACATCATCTGATTAATATTCAATTATCCATGTGAGCAAAATTACATCAAATTAGCAGTAAACGGCTTGTTAAATATGACACGCAAGAACTTTCCACATTTGTTGTGAGCTGCAGGCTTTACACTTTCATTTGTCAAGACAAGAGTATTCATCATGTATTTCAATGCAAATCAATGTATTTAGTTCTACATTTAGAAAAGATTTTCTTTATTATTGTAGCCGTTTTTTAATCGGTGTAAAGAATAACTGGTTGTTTACAAAAGCGTTTTCATATTGGTAAAGGCGTCTGCAACTTTTGTGAAGCTTCAAATCACTATTAACTATCAAAACATGTTTATGACTGCTGACATGTATTATTGCTTTAAAAAAGTCACATATTGTGCATTTCTATTATACACAATTTGTACTAAAGCGATCAAAAAAGTTCATATCAATAAGTTTTCTCTTTGCACCAGGTGGCAGTCTTTGTACTTTCATTTCGAGAGTGCAGATTGTATAGCCTACGTTTTATTAATATGTATAACTTTATTTATTTTATTAATGACTATAACTTTATATATATAGTTAAAAAATATGTACCATTTTCCCAAGTGTATATAACTACTACTGTAAGAAAATATCAGAATTCGGAACATACTTTCTGTATTATCTTTGCTTGAACTGAGCCGATCTAATCCTGTTTATATGAATTGAACCTGCTCCCAATCAGGTTTGACCTAGCAGAACTGTTGCCATGACATCAATTCTCGGATCAGCTTTGAAGAACGAAACGATCCTGGATCGTGTCAAATCGTCAATATCCAAATCCAGCTAATTGAGTAATCCACGTACGAAGAACGGACCCCTGGTTAGAGATATCTGCTCCAGTCGGGAATTGAACCTTCAACCTTGTGATCTACCCAAAGTATTATTTATGGACATATTTCTTGAACTAGTACTGTTATATATGCATTGAGTAGTTTATAAATCCAAAATAAAACCTTAATATCACTTCTTTCTTTCTCAATTTCTCAAATTTTCTTCTTTTTCTCATATTTTTTTCTTCCCCTTCCAAAACAGACTATTGTTTCCCAGCTTACAACACGTGTACAAGGCATGAGGACATGGGAGTACAGGCAGTCTTGTAATCGTGGCTGAGTGGTTAAGGCGATCAACTAGAAATCCATTGGGGTCTCCTCCTGCAGGTTCAAGTCTTGCAGACTATACCCACATCCTGTTCCTTTTTAAAATTGCAACAGTCATCAATTGTTTGCATTTCCAGTGTTTCTGGGGAAAAGTGTTGTGCTGGGGTCTGTTCTTCGTACATGGATTACTCAGTTAGCTGGATTTGGATATTGACGATTTGACACGATCCAGGATCGTTTCGTTCTTCAAAGCTGATCCGAGAGTTGTTGTCATAGCAACAGTTCTGCTAGGTCAAACCTGATTGGGAGCAGGTTCAATTCATATAAACAGGATTAGATCGGCTCAGTTAAAGCAAAGATAATACAGAAAGTATGTTCTGAATTCTGATATTTTCTTACAGTAGTAGTTATATACACTTGGGAAAATGGTACATATTTGTTAACTATATATATAAAGTTACAGTCATTAATAAAATAAATAAAGTTATACATATTAATAAAACTTATGCAAGATGCACCCTCGAAATGAAAGTACAAAGACTGCCACCTGGTGGTGCAAAGAGAAAACTTATTGATGTGAACTTTTTAGATCGCTTTAGTACAAATTGTGTATAATAGAAATGCACTATATGTGACTTTTTTTAAAGCAATAATATATTTATGCAGTCATAAACATGTTTTGATAGTTAATATGCCAGTGATTTGATGCTTCACAAAAGTTGCAGACGCCTTTACCAATATGAAAATGCTTTTGTAAACAACCAGTTATTACACCGATTAAAAAACGGCTACTATAATAAAGAAAATCTTTTCTAAATGTAGCACTAAATACACTGATTTGCATTGAAATACATGATGAATACTCGTCTTGACAAATGAAAGTGTAAAGCCTGCAGCTCACAACAAATGTGGAAGGTTATTGCGTGTTATATTTAACAAACCGTTTACTGCTAATTTGATGTAATTTTGCTCACATGGATAATTGAATAATAATCAGATGATGTCATTACGCAGCTGTGCTGTCAGCCAATCGTTGCATTGCTGATCATGATTTCGAGGATTGATAGATCTGTCCTTCACAACACACGCAGCGATCTCAGATCAGTTTATCCAGACATTCTAATCTGATTCACGAACTTGTTTGAAGAACCAAATTAGCGAGAGATCAGTTATCAAGATTAACAGATCCAGGATCGGCAAAATCATCTTAGATCATTTAAGCGAGGTACGAAGAACGGACCCCTGGGGTCCGTTCTTCGTATGTGGATTACTCAGTTAGCTGGATTTGGATATTGATGATTTGACACGATCCCTGATCGTTTCGTTCTTCAAAGCTGATCCGAGAGTTGTTGTCATAGCAACAGTTCTGCTAGGTCAAACCTGATCGGGAGCAGGTTCAATTCATATAAACAGGATTAGATCGGCTTAGTTCAAGCAAAGATAATACAGAAAGTATGTTCCGAATTCTGATATTTTCTTACAGTAGTAGTTAAATACACTTGGGAAAATGGTACATATTTTTTAACTATATATATATATATATATATATATATATATATATATATATATATATATATATATATATATATATAAGTTATAGTCATTAATAAAATAAATAAAGTTATACATATTAAACATATGCAATCTGCACCCTCGAAATAAAAGTACAAAGACTGCCACCTGGTGGTGCAAAGAGAAAACTTATTGATATGAACTTTTTAGATCGCTTTAGTACAAAATGTGCATAATAGAAATGCACAATATGTGGCTTTTTTTAAAGCAATAATACATTTATGCAGTCATAAACATGTTTTGATAGTTAATATGCCAGTGATTTGATGCTTCACAAAAGTTGCAGACGCCTTAAAATGCTTTTGTAAACAACCAGTTATTCTTTACACCGATTAAAAAACGGCTACTATAATAAAGAAAATCTTTTCTAAATGTAGAACTAAATACATTGATTTGCATTGAAATACATGATGAATACACTTGACACATGAAAGTGTAAAGCCTGCAGCTCACAACAAATGTGGAAAGTTATTGCGTGTCATATTTCACAAACCGTTTACTGCTAATTTGATGTAATTTTGCTCACATGGATAATTGAATATTAATCAGATGATGTCATTACGCTGCAGTGCCGTCAGCCAATCGTTGCATTGCTGATCATGATTTCGAGAATCGATAGATATGTCCTTCAACACACGCAGCGATCTCAGATCAGTTCATCCAGACATTCTAATCTGATTCGCGAACTTGTTTGGAGAACCAAATTAGCCAGAGATCAGTTATCAAGATTAAAAGATCCAGGATCGGCAAAATCATCTTAGATCTTTTAAGTGAGGTACGAAGAACGGATCCCAGGTAGGAGAAGAAAAACAACAGCATGTGCTCACTGAACAGGAAGGACCATATCACATGGAGGAACATACCAAACAAGGACTGCAATGGCTGTCCCATAGCTCGCCGTGATTGAATAGTCGTTAGTATTTTGTGTTGTGGCCGCAGCAACCCTGGTTTGAATTCGGGTCACGGCAGGTTTTTCAAGGTGACATTGACGTTGCACTCTGTGTTGCCATCCTTAATCTTCAGCCTTCTTTTAGTGCAGGCTGTGCTAATGGCACATCCTGAATGTTTACGTTTCCTAAAGTGTGAAAGACTAGGGATTCGATATGAGCAATGGGACCTTTGATGCCAGCATGCTGTGAAGATAAACATTGATCAAGTCAGGCTTCTAAGGCATGGAAGGGATCTTTTCAATTGTTAAGTCTCCATTCTATGCCACAACAACAGAAAGACCTTCTGTAGTTGTCATTGATCTATTTAATGTCTCCTACATGACATGGAGTCCAAACTATTGTGTTGTACTGATGTCTACACCTACAACAACCATAAACCCAACCTCACAGTAAACTGTTGTGTTTTAGCAACATCTACACCAACCATACGGCTTAACCCAACCTCACAGTAAACTTTTGTGTACCATAAAGATCTGCACCGACCACAACCCTAAACCTTGCCTACTTGAAAACCTTTGCCATGGAACCCGGATAGCTCTGTCGGTAGAGAATCAGACTTTTAATCTGAGGGTCCAGGGTTCAAGTCCCTGTTTGGGCATGCAAGACTCTTTTTGTGGAGCCACAGCTTGTGCCGTTGAGCTATTGCTTGCTGAAAGTTTCATCTAGATGCACAACACGTGTACTAGGCATGAGGACATGGATGTACAGGCAGTCTTGTAGTCGTGGCTGAGTGGTTAAGGCGATGGACTCGAAATCCATTGGGGTTTCCCCACGCATGTTCAAATCCTGTCGACTACGTCCAGGCAGTACGCAGGACTTAGTTTGCAACCGTCTATGATTGTTTGCAACTCCATTGTTTCTTGGGGAAAAGGGCAGTGCTGGAAGGGAAAAGCAACAAAAATAAAACGGCAGCGCATGCTATCTAACTGCCCTGGGGGCCTTCCATTTTTAAAGACATATGACAGAGACTGAAGGTCCAGTGGTTTTCCTGTAGCTCGCTGTGATTGTATAGTGGTTAGTACTCTTTGTTGTGGCTGCAGCAACCCCATTTCAAAACTGGGTTACGGCAGGTTTTTCAAGGTGACATTGGCATTGCACTATGTGTTGCCATGCGTAATCTCCAGCCTCCTTTTAGTGCAGGCTGTGCTAATGTTACGTCCTGAATGTTAGAGGAGCGGCGTCACACCGCCCTGTAGTGTTCGCTCAAAAAATTAAATGCGGCCATACGTACCTCCGGCCACGTAAACCCCGTTCTCCAGAAACGTCCGTGTATATATGTGTATATATATAAAAGAAAAGAACAATTTAGTTTTTATAAGGAACTCAGTTTCAATCAATTTTAAGTATTTTTTATTTTCAGAAAGATGAGTGTCCACCTTATCTTCTGACAGCACAGATCTGGTTGATTTGACCGTCACCTGCCATTTTAGTGGATCTGAAAGCAGGAATTATCTGACTGAAATGGGCTTATGAAGGAATAATGTAACGGGGTTCTATTACATTTAACATTTTCTTAAAACCCGAATTTTCCACTACTGATTAAGATCCCTCATATGCACAGCTATAAATGTACCGATCGCCTCGGTGATTTGTTTTGCCCTGTTCGAATCTGTAGGAATTGCCTGTCTGAATGCTGTTACAGTTCCAGTTACTGATTTCGTGATGTCAGTGCAAATGAAACGATATGCTTAAATATTAATGCTAAAATAGCTTCCTGTCTTAGCAGATGTCATTGTTTTTTTCCAACACTCTCTTGTTGGTGGTGATGATGCGCGATGTATCTGAAGAGTGGTGGGGGCGTGTGTGTGTGTGACATATCTGAAGAGCGGTGGAGGCATGTGCGTGCGATGTACCTGAGGGGCGGGGGTGAGTTGTGCCCAACGTATCTGAAGAGCTGGGAGGGATGCAGTGGAGAGGGGTATACATCGCATTTAAGCAACGGGGGGAGATGCGCGATTTCCGGAAGATTATCATTTGTTTGCGAGCATCCGGGAGTCTCTATGCATTTGCGGGAGACTCCTGAAGCTTCCAGGAGACTTGGGATGTCTGGGATTACTTTAATGTTACTAGCCATTTTGCAAGCTAGTGTAGCGCTTGCCTGACTGGATAGTGTTTGGAGGTTGGCGGATGTGGTGATATGTGAACAGGTTATTGAGATTGGCTGTTTTTTATCGGGTCCAGGGTTACTGGGGCAACGAGGGCGGAGCCAGCACAAGCAGGCTGACACAGAAGGCAGCAAGATTGCTAATGAGTGCATGCTTTAATAAAGTAATATTTTGAGTTCAAAAGCCATGGTCTACTGTTTAACATGACAGCGGGGAAGGCAGCATGTTGTCTGCCACGTCATTTTTGAAGCCATGTTGAGTGTTGTTGCACTGAAAACATTGAATTTTGTACTTATTCTTTTTTATCTTTTTAGATGTTAGTCTGAATTGAATCGTTCGGTTTGTAATGCATACCGAACCGAAAGTCTCGTACCGAACGGTTCAATATGAATACGTGTATTGTTACACACTTTTAATATATATATATATATATATATATATATATATATATATATATATATATATATGTTGTAAAATGAGGTCATATTTTCTCAGGCCATCAATTGCACTTCCGCTTCTTATGCCATTGTCCAGCACTGCCACAAGTGCAATAACAGAGACACCATCACCTGCTCGCAGTCCCAGGAAGTTGTCTCTGTCTCTTGCTCCCTCTCCTGTGCACTGCGCACTGACCTGAAGCTGTGGTATAATCCACCAGAGCCAGCACTCATTTATCATCAGTCTCTCACTCCAGAGCATTTTTTCAAACACAAACTCCTATTGTAAATGCCTTACCATCTTTGGAAGGTCAGACTGTCCTGCCCTGTGTGTGAAAAACAGCTCACATGTTATGGCATCCACAAGAGAGCCCGCCAGGTGTTGGATGTCGATAGGTACTACCTGATGATTACTGAGACTCTCTGGTGCAATTCAACTGGTTGTAAAACAGCTTACATATTCAGTAGCAAGACCAACTTGGACCAGCTGGACTTAGCACACAGAATGGAGTTCTGACTGATCCTGACAAGAAGGTAAATATACACAGATAATTTAGCCTTTGTCGCAATTGTTTGTCATTCAGGCATACCATAAATTAGTTTGTTTTAATGTCTGCCATTATTTGATCTGTTTTTCACATCGTTTCTTAATACAGATATGCCTGTGACATGCAAGTGATCCGTTTTCTAAGGAAGAGAACCTTGGGTAATAGCCCCAGCCACTTGGTCAAGCAGTTGAGGGAGAATCACAGTAAGGAGTGGCTTAAGCGTGTTTGTCGCTACCTTGCTGCATGCTCAGACTTTGTTGTCTAGCCAAGCCTGTTCACTGTCAAGTTTCATGACCCCCCTGAGCCATTGGCTATTCCTTCTCACCGATGGATGCTGGCAGTTTATGGCATAGACATCTTAAGCAGAATGGATCACATAAAAGCCAGCATAACATCTACTTTTGGCAATATATTAAAAATAGATTACACAAAAAAGGTCAATATTTTGTATTACTACATCACAAAAAAGTCTACTAAAAAATAAAAAGTCTGAATAAGTACTTTTATCAGTAAGCAGCAGTAAAACTGCTAAAAAAAAAAAAGTTAATTTGGCCTTTATGTACTCATTGTTTTTTCTGTGTGATAACAGATCACCAAAAAGCTATCAGGCCTTGCCAAGGGGACTGCCTTATGGCTTACATCTGTAAGCAATGAGGTGGGCCAAATCCTCATCAGTGTCACCTTGAATATTTTTTGGAGTTCATAAATTTAAAAAAAGCTTAACCTCAACTACATAGGGAAACATAAAAATTAAAGAAACGTTTATATATGCACATGTATTTAAGTTTTGTATTATCTCCTGAATTTTTGGTTGACAAAGTGTAACTGCAGTGTAATGTGCTGAAAAATCTTAAATGTTACCAAAAAATAAAACTAATACAATATTGAACTGTTTGTTTATGGTGTGTTGGATGATTTTAAAAGAAATTAAAAAATACATTAAAAAATAACCTATTTATAAAATCAAATTAATCTATTATTTAAGTAAAAATAACCAATTTTTGGGTAGGAAAAACAACCCAATTGTGGGGTTAAAAATAATAACCAAATTACTTGGGTTAATTTAACCCCTGATGTGTTCTGTCACATATTTACCCAACAGTATGGTTAAAAACAACCCAGTTTGGGTAGTTTTTTTAACCCTGTGTTTTTTAGTGTGTGGTATTTATGTTCACCTCACGATGAGCTGAGAGGTGTAGAAGAAGGTCAAACAAACTTTTTTACCGTGATGGATGTGAGAACGAGTTCATATTTGTTTTGATGTTTATAATTTTAATTTTGACAAAATGGACAATAAATGAATTGGAATATCCAACTTTATTTGCAAAAGGTATCAACATTTCATTTTATTATTAACCTGTTCAAGCAACAAACGCATCAGAACCAATGACCAAAATATATGCACCTACATATTTTATTCATATATTTTTATATATAAACAAAAAATAGCATTTGCTGAGATGAATTAAATATATATGACGATACAAGATCTATGAAAAGTCTAGCATTTATTTGATTTTTCTGTTATGTTACTGAACATGAGCATACATGACTTGAGACATGACGATTCAGCTACTTGGACTGAAATCAGAGTAATTATTTTAAATTTCATTTAATTTAAAGTATGTATCATTGTGTTCTGTGGTGGTGGGGATAGGATAGTCCTATCAGACAAGCTTTAAGGGATTTTTTATTGCATTTTTAAATATTCTGTACCATATTATGCCTCGGGGACTCAAATGACACCAGATAGTAGGAATGACCCAGTTGGGTTTAGGCATTGGGTAGGATTAGGAATGTAGAATGAGATTACACTTCATAAGCGCTAATCAACTGTTAAAGTCTTTTTTTGAATTTGAATTTAGAATTGGCAGGTAATAAGCCAATATTTAATAGTGAATTGTTACTTAAACTAAAGTGTCAAATGAATTGAGAAGGAGCCATAATGGACACTATTTGAGTTCATCTGTCTGACTGATGTTCTGCTGCATTTTCCAGTGTTTTATCACTAATAAAGAGCGGGACATTGAGGTGCTGTCGTGTGTCATTAAAGTTGAGTTTTCATCTGTTTTCTGCTAAAGGAAGTGCTGAGAAACATGAAGAAACCTGTTGAGGAATGCACAACACTTACAAAACAGGTTTATTTAAAGAACTGCCTCCTTCACTTGATCCTGAAGCAGTGAAACTGCACACTTATGAAGACACAAACATCACAGTAAGTATAGAGTATATTTAGTGAAATCAGCTGGAGAAAGTCTTTTATTGAGTGCAGCTTAATATGAGCTGCTGTGAATGATATCAGGATCATTAGTGAGGGTTTGCTGCACTATTATTCATCAAACATAATCAGTCCTCTCTGATTCCACATCCTCTGAGCTGTAAATATTGCAGTGTGTTTACATGATCTCCAGATCTGTTTGTCATTAGCTCTGCTGCTACAGACACATGATAACCCTTACTGTACACTGTGCTGTTATGATCAAATACAGCAGACCATCAGAACAGTGTTTTGGTTTGTACAGAGCTTTTATTTCCAAGTCATTGGTTGATGCTTGAAAAGATATTGGTGTGGGTGTTAGATTGCCTGGTTTGTTTTATATATTAAACTGTACCTTTTCCAGAATCTGCTAATTATACCTCAGATCAGCGCACAAGCTTTATTTGAATTACACACTACCACACAACTCCTCTGAGTAACATTTCCTCAGCCCAGAGTCTGTCTGCTCCCTCTCTACATTGAGTTAATCAGACAATTAAATGATGATCGAGCTCTGATGATGAAGACCTGCTGTTGACAAGCAGAATCACTGAAGACAAACACAAACACTTCAACAGACTCCAGTCACAGGCTGAGGCCCCGTTTACACTAGTGAGTTTTAGTTTGAAAACGCATAAGTTTTGCTACGGTTACGCCATCCGTCCACACTACGCCGGAGTTCTCGAGCGCCGAAAACGGAGCTTTTTGAAAACGCTGGAGAGGCTGTTTTCATTCTAAAACGCTGCTGCTCCGTCTCAGTGTGGATGGGGAAAGACGGAGACATCTGAAAACGGAGGCGGGGCTGCAAACGTTCGCCTATCTGATTGGGGCTTTTCCTGAATATTAAGTAGCCCACACACAGTTCAGTCTCGCATCCTCTTCTTGTAAGTTAAGACTTCGCAAGTTTTGATCAAGGCTGCAGTCTCCCCCTTCTCAGTTTGATATGGAAAACATACCGAGGACACGGGTAAATCTTTAAAGGGAACAGTGTACTTTATAACTTCATTCACATCACCTTGGCTACGTTGTTTCACTTTCTCAACAATAAAACGTAAACATGATTTAAGGAACTGCCTATTTTCTTTTTAATATTAGCAACTTAACAGACAGCAGAAATGTTGAGGCGTCGTGCTGCATATATGAGCGTCATCTTCACTGTGTGGATATTTATAACAAAACGGAGCCGATAACAACTGCCTCCTTTCAATTTCAGTGTAAATACGAAACACACCCTCTCCTCTGCTGAATATCAGTTTTAATAATCGATAATTATAAAAGTATAACATACAATAAGTTTATACATTGTAGGAAATAAAGGCAAGCGATCAGTCAATGTACCTGGATTAATCATTAACTTATCTTTGCGCTTAACCAAAACATGTTACCCGTGAACAAGTAACTTAATAGATTCCAATGACCAACGTCAGGGAATTGGCCTATGTCGTTAGATAAAGACAACAACATGAATGAAATATCACGTTTAGCAAATATAGTGAGATTAGATCCAGCGGGAGATGCTTGATGAGCAGTCCGACAAGCAGAGCTCTCATCTGGGTTAAAAAGCTGGAGCGCTTGCCCGAGAGTGTGTGTGTGGTCACGTGATGTGCGTTTTCAGCGTTTTGGTGTGGACGGAGAGCTGTTCAGAAACGCTGGGTAAAACGCGAGTGTGGACGCGGATCGTTTTCATTCTACAACGCCGTTTTAAAACTAAAACGCACTAGTGTAAACGGGGCCTGAGATGAAATCAGCTGAAATAAGCTCAAAAGCTGAGCAACATGTCTGCCATCCTGCAGTGATGAAGCTGTGTCTGGCTCTGCTGAAGTGTTACAGAGATCAATACTGTCTGAAACGTATTCAAAATACAGCTTATTGAAGCCTTTTGAACAGCTTCATCATTGTTGTTGTGCTACTTTTACTCTTTTAAACTCTACACACTTCCCATCAGGGACAATATAAAACACACAACTTAACTGGGGCTAACATTCATTCATTGTTACTTGTGTTACTGAGATTATAATAAGTACAATATATAGCACATTTGGAAAAGTGACCTGTTATATCACAGCGACTGCTTTACTTTTGTACTGTCAACACTGCTATTACCAGCTGAGCAAAGTCTCCATTTCTATCTTCTATTCTTATCTACTTGTGTGCCTGTGTTTTTCATCTGACTGGTTATTTTTTCATGTCTCAAACAGGTTTTGACGTGTTTTCCAGAGGTGAAAGAATTTTCTGATGTTGTTCAGCTCAACAGTTCAGCGGAGGAACAGAAAGATCTGCAGGCATTATCTGAGGTGAGAGTTTGCTCTTTCTGTGCTTTATATCATCTATGAGTGTTGTCTGATTATCCGTGGATCATCTCTTTGTGTTTCTGAGACTACTGCTGAGATAAAGACATTCTGAGGATTTCATTTACACCTTTTAATGTCGAGTGTGTTTCTGGAAGAGCATCACAGAAAGCAAAAACCTTCTTATTCTGATACTGAGATCTGTGTTTATGAGTGATCTGTGAGTTTATGAGTGTTTATTAAGCTCAGCACAGCAGACATTTCTTTAGTTATATCATTTTAGTCGTTTGATATGCAGTGACACACAATCAAATAATTTGTTGAACAGGTCAGCCACTTTTGACGTGATTTTGAGCACTGAAACTTCTCAAACGTACAGGCAAATGGGCCTGACACGGTTCAGATAGCATAGTGTGAGTGCGCCCTTACAGAAGCTACAGAATGCAAAAAACTCGCACTGCAATAACAGTATTCATGAATGCATTTAGTTTATTTTACAGTGGAGTTTTGATACATGAGCTGAAAACCCTGAAGAGTTTCAGCAGTCAGACCGGTTTCATTTGTTTGCCTGAAGTGTTTCTGCTTTAACTGATTCTGATGATAAACAACTGCTGTGGCTACAACTGTCAACTGTTTTACATTATTTATACACTTTTTTGTTTCTAAATACTATTACAGTTTTTTTGGATTGCTTAAGCACGATTTTCAAAACAGGGCCCGTGTTTTTAAAACAGTACACACAATTAGCACAACCACACACCCAATTAGCAAAACACTACAGATCCTGTAGCATAATTAAACACTCTTGTAAAAACTATACACTTATGTTTAAAAACCACTCTTTTTTACCATAAGAAACACACATTTTCACATTTACTATACCAAGGGCGTAGGTTTGCGCTTGACATTGGTGGGGACTGGGGACGGGTGAATACAAACCCCCCAGATCCCCGCCAAGAATGAATATTGTTTTTTATATATATATATATCCAAAAGTTGGATTATTATTATTATGTTTGAATTTATCTTATTATTCAAATGGCTAAATTCTCACTGAGGAAGGTTGCCTATAGGCTTCAGTTTTTTTGTTTAAATCGTTTTAACAGATTTTCCAAAGAAAATTATAATAAAAATTTGTATTTAAAAAAAATAAGTATATTTATATATTTGAAGAGTTTAGATTCAAAAACCTCTACATGCCATTTAATATTTTCTTCTAAAATGAGCTTTTTTTCTCCAACTCCTGTGTATGGACTGGAGTGATTTTACTTTTATAGTAACAAATACATTATTTTTATTGTCTTTAAAGTGAAATAACTGAACAAAATATACAAGGCTGAGAAAAATGCTCATTTTACATGGCATTTAGAGGTTTTGGCATCTTCATTTCTTTATTCTAAGAATTTAAAGTTATAATTTCTAATTCAAAGTGTTTTTATTATTTATAAAACTGTGATAAAACTTACAATTTATATGTGTAAATAAAGTAATTTAACAAAATGGTAGGAAATAGTTTTGGTACATCAAAAATTGTAGTTACAATAACTATCCAAAAAGATTTTCCTGCAAAAATTTGTTCTTAATATGTCACTAAAATGTCATATTTATACCTCAGGTGAATAACTGCAAAAAGGTTCAGTTTTTTTAGAAAAAAAATAACCCATCATTTCAATAAACTGGCTGCAGGCCTGAAAGTGTCATGTTAAAATAATATTTATTACTGTTTTTTAGGATTGCTTACACACTAAAATTAAAAGTAGTACACTATTAGCAAAACCTTACACACAAGTATCAAAACATCAGCCCATATTTGCACAACTATAAGCACATTGTCAGCCTCTCACTTGTTTCAAATCTCTACACACAGTGATTTGCAAAACACTAAACACACTTAGCATACATTACACACTAAAATCTATCATGAAGTCACTTCCTTGCAATACCAAAGCACGGACTGTCAAATTACCGCACCGTCCGACCAATTTGTTTAACACAGTCATCAGGTGTGCAAACACTTGTTTGATTATTTGTAGACACATCAATCAGGTGTTTAAGCACTATAAAATGCCAGTTTCAATGAAAACCATCAGGTCTCAATATCAACACTGGCACACACCATAAAAAAAAACATATTCAAATGAAGCAAAGTTATGGAGTGCCTTTAGAACACAATTTCGAAAGGGTGGAAAGACTGTGGCATGATTATGCAGAGGTATATATTCACTTTAGCAACGTGATCTTGCATACTGTCTCGTAATCTTTTACTGTACTGTAATACTAGATCTACACTGAACTACACAATTTTGCCTGACACTGTTCTTCAGGTAGTTTTACGAATGGATGGAGAGGAGGTCTAGCATGAGTTCGCTTGCGTAGATGATGGTGTGTTCAACCTGACGTGAACACAGAGTAGAAGAAACATCATTGGCCACAGGTCTATAGTCAATGTCCCAGGGCAACGTGGGGGAAATAAACAGTAACACTCTGTGCAGCCATTACAAAGAATGGGGTCCTCCACTGCCATGCCCATATGGGCCCTTACAACACAGCACATATACTTACATTCTTGGACCAATTGCACAACATAACAGCAGCAAATGAAATTGATCATACGCAATACAGTTTTTTACAATTGCTATGACATTTTTATCAATACATTTAACAAGTTTCCTAAACTCTTAACACAGTTAGCACAACATCCGTCTTCGTGGGCTATACAATTAACACATTTCTTGTTGTTTTGACACAAAATGCATCCAGTTAACACAAATTTAAAATGCTTTAACTTCTTTTACAAACAAGCACAACCAAGAACAAAACAATGTAATTTTACAGTCAAATTTACAAATGCTTTAACACAGTATGTCAGAACAGATAACACCATGTTCTAAACAGAAATTATATAGGATAAAGTCAAAAGGAACAGCTGTTCTAATTGTGAATTAACATATTGCGGTTATATAAATAAATAAATAAATAAATGTATATGTATATATATATATATATATATATATATATATATATATATATATATATATATATATATATATATGTATATAACTGCAATATGAGTCTCTCATATATATATGATATATATATGACAGCTGATTCCCATCTAGAAAGCACACTCATGACTTGTTTTGGTTTTTCCAATCACATGATCATATGTTCTAATAGAGGACTCTTGAGGTTTTTGAAAGGAACATCAAAGAACTCTGTCACCAATACGTCCATGTAAGATTATGCAATACAGTCATTACTGTACTATACACAGTGTGTTTTGCAGTAAACTACTCTTTAAACCTGGAGTTCATTAGTACATACAGAACATATACAGTACAGCATTTGCATACACTGTGTCTAATTACTTTCAGAGAGTCATGAAGTTAGAGGCCAATCAAGTACCACATGAAATTTTCAATGTTGACAAGGCTGGGGATGTCGCCGTAGGAAAAACATAATAGGCCAAAGGGCCACAGTTACCGTGCCGGGCCACAGAAGATATCAAGTATAATGTGGATGAGAACATGTGGCAAAAGACCGGGCAGTATAGAAGATTACTTTGTTATTTTATTATAATTGTGGTGCTTTTCCTGTTTGCAGTGATGTCCTTCTGCAAAAAAAGTCTGTACTGCAGAAATTCTGTGTCTGTATTTTTTTTACATAAATTTTAAATTTTATAAAGCATAGTATTTTGTACAGTTTTGTATAGAATTTTTGCCGTAAACGAAAGAAAATGCATGCATTTACTTAACCTAACAAAACAAAACTGTAATGAGACTTCAAATATAAGGGCAGAGCTGACACATAAACTAACGGAGTTTCTGTAATGTCAGCTGATGATAGTGTTTTTATGGTCAGTGTTTTCTGATTGACTGAATGTTTATGTTGGAAGAGAACATGTGTTAGTGTTTTGAACAATAATTTCATTTTGAAACATGATTGCAGTGTTTTGTTAGACATGGTGTAGTGTGTTCGTTTATTATTGTATTTTGAAAAGTAGTTTAGAGGTTTAGTTTACAATGTGTGATTTTGAGCATAAAATTAACTGTTTTGCCAATTGTGTATTTTAGGTGTGTTGCTGCGTTAAGAGTTTAGCAAACTTGTTAAATGTATTGAAAAAACTGTCATAGCCATTGTAAAAAACTGTAAATTGTTGTCTGGAACAATGTGTCTTTCCACCGTTCTGCTCTGGTTCAGAACTGGTTTTAGCAACATCCACATTTTGCCGTCCTATATCTTCCACTATACTCTCCATTCCTCATCCTTATTGAAGAGTTTTTCTCAGCATGGTGGTGGAAAGTATATGATCTTCATCTCCAAGCTGGGGTACCCCTCATCCAAGCCACAGAGGAGGCCTGTGACCAGATGGAGGTAGCAGCAATACAAGATTCTACATTCAAGACACTTCTTTCCAAGGTGTCTTGCTAAGGACAACATTGCAATTGATAATTCTCATGCCAGATCTATCTTACAGTTCAATACGTAAAGTGACATGTTACAGTACTTTGAATCTTCATGCCAACATGTTGGACATGTTGAGGAATAAATAGCCGCGTTTCCACTATCGCGCCTAAAGCGAGCGAGCCAGGGCGAGCCAAGGCCAGTGGCGTTTCCACTGTCACTTCCGGGGCCTAATCGGGCAAAAGCGGGGCTTTCTCGGGGCCAACGGCCAGCCTTTTTCGGCCCACCGAATACCTTGGGCCAAGGAGGGCCAGCCGGGGCTTCGGGGCGGAGTGAAAGGAGAGACGGGCACAGTTTTCCGATCGCACTCGAGTACATGCGCCAAACAAATAAATAAATAAGGGAAAGAAAACATCTGGAACAAATTATAGGCTGGGGTCTTTTTTTGCATATGATCGCCCTTAAGTTTCTCTTTTAAATGTAAGGCTGTTGCATAAAATGATCTTTCTTTGCTGCATCTTTGATGTTTCAATAACGCATAATAATCTTTACACCATATTAAAGACACAGCAGACAGTAAAGGTTTTCAAGAGGTTTTGTCAAGTTTAATACTGTAAGTGTGTTTTTCACGTTTAGATGCCTGTGTGTGTGTGTGTGAGACCGAAAAAAGCGCTCCATTCATAGCTCTGTTGATGCCGCGAGCGGCTTTTTTCTTTTATTTTTATTGTTTTAATTTATTTTGGAGATAATACACTATATGAATACAACAGTAGGACATTAAACTTTACAAATTTCATGCCCACTTTTGTAGGCTCAAAACAATAGTGTCATATCTAGATAAAATAGCCCTATATTGAAATAATTTAAAGAATTACAAATATTAGATAGGCCTATAATAAAATCACATTAAATGTATAAACCAATATAAAACTAACAAAAGCTATAGCTATAACAATTAGGTACTATATCAAACTGTTTCAAATTTATATTAAACTTTCATTTTTCAAAAGCCTCTTTGAAAAAAAGATTTTAGATATTTTCTAAAAAATAAAAATAAATAAACACCGGAGAATGTTTCAAATATTATTTATAAAGTATTTGGATACGATGAAATTAATCAAATCATGCAAACTGAGCATTTTCGGGGTGAGTGAACGCAGAAACTAGGCGACCATTTTTTCTGTCTGCAGCCGCACAGCACTTTTTTGACGGGGAAAACTGCAAGTTCAAAATGTGTTCTGTCTCCTCAAACAAGTGTGTATGTTTTTATATGACGTGGTAAAATTAAAAAAGGACATTTTAAATACATAAAGAGCTTTATTAGTGCATAGCTCCTGAGCGCAACGAAATATAGGCTATATTTTATTACGTGCTGCTCTTATGTGATGAAACACTGAACACTTTCCTTTACTTTAGATATAATAAGCAACATCTTTAAATAAAGGGAATCACCTATTAAGTGTCATAAAGCCTATAGGGGGAAAAAATCATGTTTCAGTTCTCTCCGGAGCATTTGGGATGAATGTTGGACCGATTCTGTCTAGAGGATGTTATAAAAAACATTTTATATCGAGTTATTAACGGAGAATTTTATATATATGGTGTTATATTATAGATGTGTGCGCTCCATGCGCTCCGGGTCCCTCCGTTGGTGGCAAGACCACTGGATTTCGATGCCAGTCGGTCGGCGAGTAAATGAATATGATGAATGAATACACACAGGCATATGCGTATAGACATGCGTTGTACTGCTGTACAGTAACGTGTCATTTGTTTGTTTTGGTTGTCCTAATTTTAATAGTTTCGTGATGATGTGATGGTGTGCTTTATCTGCATGATTCTCGCTGAAGTGGGCGGTTTGAGTGACGTTCGATTCGGGGGATGTTCTGGGGGCGGGGTTTGCGTGACGCGCTGCGAGCTACTAGCCCCACAGTAGAAACGCGACATGATTTCGGCCTCACTGCTCAACCTCCCGGGCGATTGGCCCGGCCTGGCCCGATATAAGCCCTGGCTCGCACTGGCCTGATAGTGGAAATGCGGCTATTCTGTCCAGCGTTAGAAGATGAAATCAGGATTTAGCAGAAGGTAGTCACGGGTAGGGAAGGTATTAATGTAAACGGTGTCTAGCTCTTGAAAGGACTCCTCATCAGCTCGTCTAGTTCAGTCGGTAGAGCATGAGACCCTTAATCTCAGAGTCGTGGGTTCGAGCCCCATGTTGGGTGTTTCTGTTTCCTCTCTCTCTCTCAGCAAACTTACATTAGGGTTTGTATAGCAGACCTTTTGAAACAAAGTTACGCCTTTGTACCACTGTAGGTAACCATTTACTAAGTCTCTGTGGCGCAATCGGTTAGCGCGTTCGGCTGTTAACTGAAAGGTTGGTGGTTCAAGCCCACCCAGGGACGAAGTAGGCATTTTGCTGCCTTGCAACTGCTAAACCGTGCACTGGACATAGAACCTGGGCCACATTCTGTCCAGCGTTACAAGATGAAATCAGGATTAAGCAGAAGGTTGTCACGGGTAGGGAAGGTATTACTGTAAACGGTGTCTAGCTCTTGAAAGGACTCCTCATCAGCTAGTCTAGTTCAGTCGGTAGAGCATGAGACCCTTAATCTCAGGGTTGTGGGTGTGATTCAGCAACTAATTCTGCATGGAACAGAGGCTCAAGGCCGACTAGACACCGGCATTCTGCTCCGATCACACCTGAGATAAGAACACTAGTCGTAGGAGATTCAATAATCAAGAATTTCAGGAGCAGATCTACAATGACATACTGCTTTCCTCATGCAACAATTTCTGATGTAAACAAAGAGCTTGAGGAAATTCTGAAAAAGCACAAGACGGCAAAACGGATTATCATCCATGTGGGGAAGAATGATATTCGGAAAGAACAGTCAGAACTGCTCAAGAAAGATTTCTGTGAGCTCTTGGAAACAGCTGAAAGATTGAAGGTTCAGCCGTTCATAAGTGGACCACTCCCTGCAAGAGGGACAAATATGTTTTCACGGCTTCTTGGTCTAAATGTATGGCTACAGAAAACATGTAACAAGAAAGGACTGAATTTCATCGACAACTTCAATCTCTTCTGGAACCAAAGACAGCTGTTTACATCAGACGGCCTTCATCCAAACAAACTTGGTGCAAAGGTGCTAAAGGACAATATTTTTTTCTCCCTCAATCATCCATCAGCTGTGTGTGCCACTGAACTGAACTGCAAACACACACCTAGCAAATGTCCGGATGACCACAGGACTTCAAATCAGCTCCTGAGTGGACTTGTGGCTGACGAATCACCCAAGGACAGTGATAATGCCACGCAGCCAAAACACCCAATGTTGATAGAGACACTATCAGTTGCCCTCTGCTCAACACAGGCAGACTGTGACGCATCAGAACAGCATCAAGTCTCGTCACTCAAAAATGATCCTCAGGAAAACATATTTCTGCAGACAGAATCTCCAGATGCACAGCCTCTGTCACCGGACACGTTCTCATTGTCACAATGTTCACCACTCTTGGGTTTTTCAAAAAAGATGGAGGAACTGGTGTGTGCTGGAACTAAACTTTCACACTCCATTGCCGCAAGCCCCCAGTTACCAACCAAAAAGCGGCCTGCTCCACAACCACCTATGAGCCCACCTGGAAGAGCCCTCCGATCACACCGCCAGGGCCCAAACAACAACGCCCCATCTTCAGCTGGTGAACACAAGAGCTGTCACTGATGTGTGTCGGGGGCCTGCTTAGATAACAGTGTCTTTATCAAATGTTTTCAGAACAAGCAGGAACCCAGTGTGTCTGTAGCTTTCTCTAAGCAGATATGTGTTGTGTTAAGTGACAGAAAACCAAAGACTTCATCAGGCCGTAAAGCAAATCATTCAAATCTGGTGTCTATTAAATGTAGATCTGAGACTACTATAGAAAAAACAGCTAAAACTGTTAAGTTAGCGCTTTTAAACATCAGATCACTCAATAATAAGTCACTTTTAGTCAATGATTTTATCAACACAAATTGCCTTGATTTTATGCTTTTAACTGAAACTTGGCTAGATGACAGTTGTAGCGCAGCAGTTCTGAATGAAGCAGCTCCTTTAAACTTTGACTTTTTGAGTGTTTGCAGAGTTAATAGGAGAGGTGGAGGCATCGCTGCCCTGTTTAAAGATGTCTATGAATGTAAACAAGTGTCATTTGGTGACTATTTTTCTTTTGAATATCTGAGTATAGCACTAAAAGGGTCTCCACGCATCTTACTGATCATTATCTACAGACCTCCAAAATATTCTCCAGCTTTTATTGAGGATTTTACAGAGCTGTTATCAATAGTAACATCTGAATATGATTATTTTAGTATTGCTGGGGATTTTAATATTCACATTGATAATCCAGAAATCAATGCTGTAAAAGAACTGATGACTGTTTTTAACACTTTTGATCTGACTCAGCATGTTCAAGGACCCACACACAATCGTGGACACACTCTTGATCTACTTATAACTAAGGGTTTACACATTTCATCGACTGTTGTTAAGGATGTGGCACTATCTGATCATTTCTGTATCTTTTTTGATATATTGATCACTCCAGCTATTAAAGACAGATCTGTCTCTGTCAGAAAGAGATGCATAAATGAGAACACCAGTGAGCAGTTTATGAAAGCCATATCGCTGGCACCAAGTATATCTGCAGATTCTGTTGATTCTCTCCTTGATTTGTTCAATTCTAAAATTGAGAATGTCATAAATGACATCGCTCCTGTTAAAGTCAAGAAGATGACTGGCAGGCAAAAGGGATCTTGGACAAGGTCACCTAGAGTACAAATGATGAAAAGACAGTGCAGAAAAGCTGAGCGTATGTGGAGAAAGACGAAACTAGTAGTCCATTATAACATCTATAAAGACAGTCTTCATGCCTTTAATATGGAACTAAACACTGCTAGACAGACTTTCTTTTCAAGCCTTATAAACAGCAACTTAAATAATGCTCGTACACTCTTTGCAACGATAGAGAGACTCACAAACCCCCCCAGTCAGATTCCAAGTGAGCTCCTCTCTGAAAGCAAATGTAATGAGTTTGCTCATTTCTTCACTGATAAGATCAATAATATCAGAAAGGCAATCAGCTCATCCAATCAGTCAAGTTGTGTCGATATCAAACAAGCTCAACCACAACTTAAGAAATCAGAAATTATGTCTGATTTCATGGCAATTAACGGCAAAATCTTAGAAGAAATTGTGCAAGTTATGAAAACATCAACCTGCAGTCTTGACACGCTCCCCACATCATTCTTCAAAACGGTGTTTACCTGTTTAGAAATGGATCTTCTAAAAGTGGTAAATGCTTCACTTCTATCAGGGATTTTTCCAACCTCACTTAAAACTGCAGTTGTTAAACCCCTCTTGAAGAAGAGCAATCTGGATAACACCCTATTGAGCAATTACAGGCCAATCTCAAATCTCCCTTTCATTGGCAAAATCATTGAAAAAGTTGTTTTTAACCAGGTTAACAAGTTCTTAAACTTCAGGGGGTGTTTAGACAATTTTCAATCGGGGTTCAGAGCACATCACAGTACAGAGAGCGCTCTTATAAAGATAATCAATGATATACGCCTAAATACAGATTCAGGTAAAATAACAGTGCTGGTATTGTTGGATCTCAGTGCTGCATTTGACACTGTCGATCACAGCATACTTCTGGATAGGCTGGAAAACTGGGTTGGGCTGTCTGGGACAGTCCTCAAATGGTTCAGATCTTACCTTGAAGGGAGAGGTTACCATGTCAGTATAGGTGACCATAGGTCGAGGTGGACACCCATGACGTGTGGAGTCCCACAAGGCTCGATTCTGGCACCTCTCCTGTTCAACCTTTACATGCTCCCTCTAAGCCAAATAATGAGAAAGAACCAAATCTCCTACCACAGCTATGCTGATGACACTCAGATCTACCTAGCCTTACAGCCTAATGACTACAGCCCCATTGAGACCCTCTGCCAATGCATTGATGAAATGAGCAATTGGATGTGCCAAAACTTTCTTCAGTTAAACAAAGAGAAAACTGAAATTATTGTGTTTGGAAACAAAGATGAGGTTCTCAAGGTAAATGCGTACCTTGGCACTAAAGGTCAAACGACAAAAAATAAGGTCAAGAATCTTGGTGTGACTCTGGAGTCAGATCTGAGTTTCAACAGTCATGTCAAAGCAGTCAGTAAATCAGCATACTATCATCTCAAAAACATAGCAAGAATCAGATGCTTTGTTTCTAGTGAAGACTTAGAGAAACTTGTTCATGCTTTTATCAGCAGCAGGGTGGATTACTGTAATGGACTCCTCACTGGTCTTCCTAAAAAGACAGTCAGACAGTTACAGCTCATCCAGAACGCTGCAGCCAGAATTCTAACCAGAACCAGAAAATCAGAGCACATCACACCTGTCCTCAGGTCTTTACACTGGCTGCCAGTTACATTCAGAATAGATTTTAAAGTATTATTACTGGTCTATAAATCACTAAATGGCCTAGGACCTAAATACATCACAGATATGCTCACTGAATACAAACCTAACAGATCACTCAGATCTTTAGGATCATATAAACTAGAAGTTCCAAGAGTTCAGTCAAAGCAGGGTGAATCAGCTTTTAGCCACTATGCCCCCCGCTGCTGGAATCAGCTTCCAGAAATGATCAGATGTGCTCCAACATTAGGCACATTCAAATCAAGACTGAAAACACATCTGTTTAGCTGTGCCTTTACTGAATGAGCACTGTGCTGCGTCCGACAGATTGCACTATCATGTTTTTCTCTTCTTCTTCATTCTTTTATATCACATTTTACCTGTTTTTATGTTTTGTTTTGTTTTTATGCATTTGTATTATTTGTTTTTACTTTTATTTTACTTGTTTCTTTTATTCTTGTTTATGTAAAGCACTTTGAATTGCCATTGTGTATGAAATGTGCTATATAAATAAACTTGCCTTGCCTTGCCTTGCCTTGGGTTCAAGCCCCACGTTGGGTGTTTCTGTTGCCTCTCTCTCTCTCAGCAAACTTACATTAGGGTTCATATAGCAGACCTTTTGAAACAAAGTTACGCCTTTCTACCACTGTAGGTGATCTTTCCCTTATACTCTGTGGTGCAATAGGTTAGCGCGTTCGGCTGCTAACTGATACGTTGGTGGTTCAAGCCCACCCAGGAACGAATTAGGCATTTTGCTGCCTTGCAACTGCTAACACGTGCACTGGGCATAGATCCTGGGCCACATTCTGTCCAGCGTTAGAAGATGAAATCAGGATTTAGCAGAAGGTTGTCACGGGTAGGGAAGGTATTACTGTAAACGGTGTCTAGCTCTTAAAAGGACTCATCATAAGCTCGTCTAGTTCAGTTGGTAGAGCATGAGACCCTTAATCTCAGGATTGGGGGTTCGAGCCCCACATTGGGTGTTTCTGTTGCCTCTGTCTCTCTCAGCAAACTTACATTAGGGTTCATATAGCAGACCTTTTGAAACAAAGTTACGCCTTTGTACCACTGTAGGTGACCTCTTACTTAGTCTCTGTGGTGCAATCGGTTAGCGCGTTCGGCTGTTAACTGAAAGGTTGGTGGTTTAAGCCCACCCAGTGTTACAAGATGAAATCAGGTTTTAGCAGAAGATTGTCACGGGTAGGGAAGGTATTACTGAAAACGGTGTCTAGCTCTTGAAAGAGCTTCTCATCAGCCTGGCTAGCTCAGTCGGTAGAACATGTGACTCTTAATCTCAGGGTCGTGGGTTCGAGCCGCACGTTGGGTGTTTCTGTCCCTTTGCTCTCTCTCTCTCAGCAAACTTACATTAGGGTTCATATAGCAGACCTTTTGAGACAAAGTTATGCCTTTCTACAACTGTAGGTGACCTTTCCCTAAGTCTCTGTGGCGCAAATTAGGCATTTTGCTGCCTTGCAACTGCTAACACGTGCACTGGACATAGATCCTGGGCCACATTCTGTCCAGCGTTACAAGATGAAATCAGGATTTAGCAGAAGATTGTCACGGGTAGGGAAGGTATTACTGTAAACGGTGTCTAGCTCTTGAAAGAGCTTCTCATCAGCCCGGCTAGCTCAGTCGGTAGAGCATGAGACTCTTAATCTCAGGGTCGTGGGTTCGAGCCCCACGTTGGGCGTTACTGTTACTTTTCTCTCTCTCTCTCAGCAAACTTACATTAGGGTTCATATGACAGACCTTTTGAGACAAAGTTACGCCTTTCTACCACTGTAGGTGACCTTTCCCTAATACTCTGTGGCGCAATAGTTTAGCGTGTAGGCTGTTAACTGATAGGTTGGTGGTTCAAGCCCACCCAGGGACGCTTTAGGCATTTTGCCGCCTTGCAACTACTAACACCTGCACTGGGCGTAGATCCTGGGCCACATTCTGTCCAGCGTTAGGAGATGAAATCAGGATTTAGCAGAAGGTAGTCACGGGTAGGGAATGTATTAATGTAAACGGTGTCTAGCTCTTGAAAGGACTCCTCATCAGCTCGTCTAGTTCAGTCAGTAGAGCATGAGACTCTCAATCTCAGGGTCGTGGGTTCGAGCCCCACGTTGGGCGTTACTGTTACTTTTTTCTCTCTCTCTAAGCAAACTTACATTAGGGGTTCATATAGCAGACCTTTTGAGACAAAGTTACGCCTATCTACAACTGTAGGTGACTCTTCTCTAAATTTCTGTGGCGCAATAGGTTAGCGTGTAGGCTGATAACTGATAGGTTTGTGTTTCAAGCCCAACTTACATTAGGGTTACATTAGGGTTCATATAGCAGACCTTTTGAGACAAAGTTACGCCTTTCTATCACTGTAGGTGACCTGTCCCTACTACCTTTTGGCGCAATAGGTAAGCGTGTAGGCTGTTAACTGATTGGTTGGTGGTTCAAGCCCACCCAGGAACGAATTAGGCATTTTGCTGCCTTGCAACTGCTAACACATGCACTGGGCATAGATCCTGGGCCACATTCTGTCCAGCGTTACAAGATGGTATTACTGTAAACAGTGCCTAGCTCTTGAAAGGACTCCTCATCAGCTCGTCTAGTTCAGTCGGTAGAGCATGAGACCCTTAATCTCAGGGTTGTGGGTTCGAGCCCCACGTTGGGTGCTTTTGTTACTTTGCTCTCTCTCTCTCTCTCTCTCTCAGCAAACTTACATTAGGGTTCATATAGCAGACCTTTTGAGACAAGGTTACGCCTTTCTACAACTGTAGGTGACCTTTCCCTAAGTCTACCTAAGTCAACCCTATACCTTGCCTACTTGTAAATTTCTGTTGTGGAGCCCGGATAGCTCAGTCGGTAGAGCGTCAGACTTTTAATCTGAGGGTCCAGGGTTCAAGTCCCTGTTTGGGCGTGTGAGGCTCATTTTGTGGAGCCACAGCTTTTGCCGTTGAGCTATCGCTTGATGAAAGTTTCATCTGGATGCACAATATGTGTACTAGGCATAAAGAAATAGCAGTACAGGCAGTCTTGTATTTGTGGCCGAGTGGTTAAGGCGGTGGACTAGAAATCCATTGGGGTCTGCCTGCGCAGGTTTGAATCCTGCCGACTACATCCTCTCATACTCTGTGTTGTGGCCGCAGCATCCCCGGGTTGAACCGGGTCATGTTGTGAATTCGACTTCTCATCAGTTAGAAATATCAGAAAATAGACTTTATTCTCCATAATAAAGTCGAGAAAGAGCAGAGCAGACCCCAGAGCATTCTGAAGTCTTTCCTGCTCCTCCTAAAGTATCTGTGTTCTCCATAATCTTTTTACAGGTAATTATGACACACCCCTTTGTGTCTCTTTTTAACTCTTGACCATTTTTGAATAGGCTTTCTAGTCTAAGGGGTCCTGCTATTCTTGGCTCTTAGCCCACTAGCTCATGTCAACAGAGATGTTACAGGTCTATGTCAGCAAAGTATAGATACAACTTATGCAAAGGAACTAAGGGTTTACATACATTGTTATGATAGGATAATAACTTGATAATATGTTACTCATTCTAACTTCTGCCACATATAGCTTCATACAAGTATTTAACATATATGATCAGTGCTTTACATATTCAGTTATTCTACACAATCAGCCATTCAGTAATAGCCTTCTCCTAGTGTTGCTTCTGTGCAGGCATACTCATATTACACAGTATTTTTAACACATGCTGGCATGTTTGCTGCAAACACTACATACATTTTGAGAAGAGAAAATTAACTGCTTTACACTTAGAAAATACTACACACTGAGACAATAAAATCTTCTTCAAATTTATATACACTGAAGAAAGACCTTGATACTCTTAATGTGGAGACGGACAAAGGTGCCTTTAATAAGGTCAAGTGGCCAGAATTTGGAGAAAATAATTCAACCTATTTTTCTTAATGCAGAAAAGAGAAGAGGTGAGCAGAAAAGGACATCAACCCTTGATATTAATGGTCACCTCATCTCAGATGAAGGAACAATATTAAAGTTTGTATATGAGTTTTCCCAGTCTTACTTCTTCCTTTCAGCCAAATTGCTCTGATCAATTATTTTGTAATGTTCAGTCATTTATTCCAATCATTAGTGACGATCATCATGATGTTTGAGAGACTGTAATAACTGTAGAGGAATTGGACACTATAATTACAGTAAACCCATTTAATAAAAGCCCAGTACCAGATGGTTTGCCATTTGAACTGTATAGGCTGTTTGGTAATGTTGAATATGTTCAAAGAAAGCTCAGATAGAGAAGGATTAGCTGAATCAATGAAGCAAGGCATAATCACACTGATCCCTAAACCAAATAAGGAGAAACCTTTTCTTGATAGCTGGCTTTCCGTAACTGCTTAATTCTGATTATTAAATTCTCACCGCAGTATATGCTAGAAGATTAAACACATTTCACTCTCACAATCAGGTTTCATGAAAGATTGACATGTTTCAATAATATCCGTCTTGTTTTAGACCTTTTAGATTGCTCAGAGTTGGTGAACGAAGATGCTCTCATTTTGTGTTTAGACTTTTACAAGGCCTTCGACGCTGTCGAGCATCTCTTCATGCAGACACTTTGAAGCATTTTGGCTTTGGTCAAGAGTTTGTGAGAACTGTTCAGACTCTGTATAAAGACTTCACTAGTAATGTGTCTTTGCCTCATGGAGCTTCTCCACGTTTTGTCATTGGAAGAGGAATCAGACAAGGTTGTCCTGTTTCCCTTTTTCAGTTTCTGGGGGTTGCAGAGCTTCTTAATCTTTATGTGGTCAATTGCTTAAATGTTGAAGGTGTTTAAATAGTGCAGATGATGCATGTGTCTCTATACATAATAAAAACAAGTCCCTGTAATATCACAGCCATTACAATGATTGTCGAATGCTTCTGGCCTTTCTGTTAATCAGAAAAATCTGTTGACAATTCTTCATTCTGATATCTTAGATGTTTGTGGAATTAAGGTCAGGCACACCATCACATATTGAGGTATTACAATTAATAAATGTTCTTCTGAAAGGATCAGAACTTTTCTAAATGTTTAAAGAAAGTCAAAACTGTGTTTAATTGCTGGTCTCAGAGGAACCCGACTATCCATGGACGTCTTCTACTTTCCAAAGCTGAAGGAATATCAAGGCTGGTCTATCCCGCTCTCTCCTTACAGTATATGCTAATCCCGAAATGTGTACAGAGATTGATAGGGCTGTATTTCAGTTCATCTGGAAAAACAGGACAGAATATGTCAAAAGAAAAACAATAAGCTTTTCGAAAGGTGGACTCACTGTTCTTGATTTGACAATGTTTAAAATGAATTGGATGAAACATTGCCTTTACCAAAGTCATTTACTGGTTTTATATTACAAATCTCTTCTTTGACAAATGTGCTGGATTAAAACGGTCATGTTCTCTATTGTGTTTAGTGTTGGTCAACTGTGGTAGCATCTTTTAATTAGGAAAAAATATTTTATTATTATTTTTACTATTTTTTATTTTTGCTCTTTTATTGATCATTTTTCTATGTTCCTTCTTATTATGAGCCTATTGCTATTTTTACTGTTTTATGCTGTGTCATCATGTGTTTATTTTCTCTCTGTAAAGCACTTTGTGCAGCCCTGTGGCAGTTGGAAACGTGCTATATAAATAAATAGAACTTGAACTTGAATTAAACTTTTTGCTTTCTTGTGACTCCAAATGTACTAAACTTCCCATTAAATGATCAACCTTTCATAAGCAATTATTAGAAACGTGGATGTTACATGTCCATGTATTTATTATTTATTTATTTATGTTACTTTGTCGCCTTCTAGTATTTTGTATCTGTTTGTGTTTTGATTTTAAGTTGATTCCTCCGCACCTGCAGACCATTGACTGTTGGCGATTTAAGAGCTCGCTCTGCAGTGTTTCAGTGACGGGGATTTGAGCGCCCGTCCAGACGTGGAGTGGTGCTCCTTTTGTTTTCAGCCTTCGTTTATTCTGTTTTCTCCCCATACTTTGTTTATGCTACCTGTTGAGCCTTGATTTATTATTCTGCTGTGACCACTAGTCAGGTAAGCTAATCTGTATTTTTTTTTAACTTTATGCGTTATGACGTCTTTCACGAGTATCCGGAATATGCAAGTTTAAGTAATATGAATCATCCACATATCTTTTGCGACTTCATTATCTGAGATGTGAAACACATGGAAAAGCTGCCTGAAGACAATCAGCAGTCCCGTGCGCACACACATAAGAGACACGAACATGCTGGTGGAGTGAGTGTGTGTTACAGCAGTTTGGCTGATAGATATGAATTTGTAGCTAAATCGTTTGCCCGCAAAGCAGCATTTCGCATTGTTTACATCATTGCTACAGCATACCGTTAATGCTAGACACTGTACATGTCATGATCAATTTTAACAAATAAAAACACTTACTTGTAGCTTACAACTTTTGCTTTGAGGAGATTTTAGCCGAGTCCAGCACTGAACTGGGAGAGATTCTGTGACAGTGGAAACGCAACATAATTTTGGCCTCATTACTCATCTCCCGGGCGATTGGCCCGGCCCGATAAAAGCCCTGGCTCGCACTGGCCCGATAGTGGAAATGCGGCTACTGGCACTTCCCCGCCAACACTTCAAGAACTGTACTCTTCCAGAGCGAGTAAAAGGGCTCGCAAAATCCCCCTGGATGCCTCATTTGATGTTTGATAAGTAAATTAATAAACAATTCGGAAGTGTGGAATGTGCACAAATATGGTTATCGGTTCATAATAGGTTGAAACACATTGTTAGATTTTGCTGTATTTGGCTTAACCGTTCTTGGACGGCTTGTCAATGTATAGAATGTTACATGTTGGTTTCATTTGAGAATTGAACCCAGTTTCTTGGACTCAAAGCTGGGGCTTTTCCCAGCTGAGCTAACTCCTCAACATATGAACCCAAGAGCACAAAATTAAAAAGGGAACTTGAGGTGTTTAGTTTCAGAAACAAGAAACAACTGATCTTTATTTGAAAAATAGAATACAAAGTACAACAGAAATGACGGAAGCAGAGCGTCCAGTAAACAGGCAAAACAAATCTGACACAAGGGTAAAAAAAAAAACAACAACAACAACAATAAAAATAAAGTGTCACTTAGCGTCTCAAGAGAATCGGGCGAGCACTGGGCAGTAAAGGCTCAAGACTGAACACACTAGCTTTTTACACACAAACTTTTATAGGGAAAAACACAGGTGTTGCTAATCTAGCTTGAGTGGTGGCACACAGTAGATGGGAAGAGGAGGAATACAGCTTAATTAATTTTTACATAGATGACTTTAATACATAAAATAAGTAAGCTGACCAAAGCTCTTACGGGGAGAAGACTTTATCGAAGACAATGAATAGTGCAGTTCCTCAGCAGCGATGTTAACTCATTGGTAACTTAACCCAAAGTGAGACATTACTTTATAACAAAGGATGTAACCCTCGGAGATCGGCCTACTTCTTTGGTTGGGTCACAACTCTTGAGTTCCTGTAGGTCATTTGGTTCACACCTTTTCAGATGCAAATACTTGTTTGCATATGAAACAAGTCATACAATCTATCAACATATAGAGTTATTTTGGGTTCTTGAAGCCCTGCAGGTGTTCAAAGGGTTTCATCTTCAGAAAACTTGATATGTATTCAAAAGTTCACACTTGTCCTGGTAAGAAACTCTGGTTATTTATAGTGAGTCAGGAATCATCTGATTGGTAAATCATGTGTTGGCTAATGCAGGACCAGCCGTAGACAATCATAAGCATGTGATCCTCTCAAAAGAAGTATAAATAAACTTCACTTGGATGGACAGCCAAACTACATGAAAAAGCTGCCGTTTTGAATATACCAGTGTTTGTGTGGAAAAGGCCTCAATTTTGGGGACTCTGCTATCCAATGTGAAGCTTTAGGTGAGTGTTGAGGCTTCTTTTATGTTTAAAGCCCTTTCCACATTCACTGCATCTAAAAGGGTCCTCTCCTGAGTTAATCTTCCTGATGTGTTTCCTGATGGAGTCTTTGCGTGTGAGACTCTTTTCACACTGATCACATGTCAACACTATGGTTCCAGTGTGATTATCCTTGAGGTTCTTGAGGCTAGCTTTGGTTGTGAAGCGCTTTCCACACTGAGTACATGCAAACGGCTTCTCTCCAGTGTGAGTTCTCATGTGGTGTTTGAGTGTGCTTTTATGTGGGAAAGTTTTCCCACACTCTGTGCATCTGTAAGGTTTCTCTCCAGTATGAATCCTCATGTGGTTGTCACAAATTGTTTTTTGAGTAAACCTTTTCCCACACTGTGTGCATGTGTGAGGTTTTTCTCCAGTGTGAATCCTCATGTGGATGTTAAGGTCATGTTTTTGAGAAAAATGTTTCCCACAGTGTGTGCAAATAAAACTTCTGTTTCCAGTGTGTGTTCTCATGTGGACTTCAAGGGTGCCATTTTGCTTAAAACTCTTTCCACACTGGATGCAAGAGTAAGGCCTCTCCCCAGTGTGAATTCTCATGTGCGCTGCAAAGTTTCCTGATTGGTAGAAGCTTTTTCCACACTGTTGGCATATGTACGGCCTCTCTCCAGTGTGAATTCTCATGTGCACTGCAAAGTTTCCTGGATGATAGAAGCTTTTTTCACACTGTTGGCATGTGTATGGCCTCTCTCCAGTGTGAATTCTCATGTGGGTTGTAAAGCCTTGTTTATAAGTAAAACTCTTTCCACACTGTTCGCAGGTGTAAGGCCTCTCCTTAGTGTGAACTCTCATGTGAACATCAAGGTTTGCCTTTTGACTGAAACTCTTTCCACACTGTTTACAGCTGAAAGGCTTCTCTCCAGTGTGAATTCTCATGTGGTTTTCAAAGCCTTGTATGTGACCAAAACTCTTTCCACATTGTTCGCAGGTGTAAGGTTTCTCCCTAGTGTGAACTCTCATGTGAACATCAAGGTTTGACTTTTGACTGAAACTCTTTCTACTCTGTTTACTGCTGAAATTACACGCAGATTTGGATTTCCGAGGTCTTCCACGTGATGAAGTCTTTTTATTCAGTGTGGGTTTTTCATCAGTCGTTATTTCTTGAAGTTTCTCTTCCATTTCATTCTGTTGATGAGTCTCTTCTTTCAACACCATCAGGTCTAAAAAAAACAACAACAAAAACACTGTTAACTTTAGTACGAAGACACAAAGTGACAAGCAAAAGATGGATGTTTCATCAAGATATTAAAATGACCTTACCATTTACTCTCCGTCATGTGGTTTTAAACATTTCCTTTCTTATGGAACACAAAGAAAGCCAGCATTTTTTCACTATCTTCTTTTGTGTTCAACAGAATCAAGAAACTCGTAAAGGTTTAAAACCACATAACGGAGAGTAAATGGTATCCCTTTAAAGAGTTCCTTTTATGAACCTTCTTTTACAAGATGTAAAATAAGTCTTTGGTGTTCTCAGAATGTGTCTGAGGTTTTAGCTCAAAATCAGATTATATACCTTGAAGAAAATATTATTTTGGCGGTCAGAGGAAAACCAAGCTCTTTTTGTGCCTGTGGCTTTAAATGCAGATGATCAAATGCACTCATTCTAGATTATTCATGTTGTGTTCCCTCATGTGCATCTTCAACTGGATTTAAACATTTGTAACTTGCTTGGAAGACCTGATTGAGACAAATACTGCATGTTCATAGCAAGTACACATAACTTACGCCTATATTTCTGAGTTTGCATTATTGTAGATAAATTATGTTATATAACAAATGTTTCCCAGTACTGGGTTGCAGTTGGAAGGGCATCCACAGTTTTAAAAAAATGCTGGAGAAGTTAGTTGTTCATTCCGCTGTTGCAACCCCTAATGAATAAAGGGACTAAGCCGAAGGAAAATGAATGAATGAACACATGCAAATGCTTAATGCCACGTTTGCTGTAAACTGGATTGATGATGAGATGGCAAGATGACATACTTTACTACTTGATTTCATTTTAAAAGTTTACACTTAACGAGCCTGAGGCTCCCATTTGCAAGACGAAAGGGGAGTTCTCGAGAACTCTTCTGTAGTAGCCAGGCAAGTGCACACATAGGGCTTAACCTGTGCAGTGCACATGCCCTTTTTAGTCTTGGATAGAAAGTGCCCTTCCGAAATTATCTAAAGTGCCCCCGCGACGCGACACACCCTCGGTCCCGCCGTTCAGTAGGTGCGCGACAACACAGCTGATCAGAAGGCGCGAAAACACAGAGCGTGAGCAAATATGATATGGAACTCAGGGTATTTATAGTGGTTTAGGAATCGTCTGATTGGTGAATCATAAATTGAGTAATGCGAAACCAGCTGCAAGCAATCATAAGCATGTGATCCTCGAAATTAGTTTATAAATAAACTTCACCTGTACTTGTTTTTGTTTTCTTGGCTTTTTGCATGTACTGATGCTTAGATGAAAACCTACATAAAGACATTTAGATAAGACATTAAGATATTTTATATACCTGACAAGATGCAGAAATGCCATCTAAAAAAGTTAACTACAGTTTGTCCCATCAGGGACAGTGACAACGTAAATATACAAATTAATAATGTTAACCCGGGGATTTGTGACCTACACACGACTTTCAGAGTGCTTCTGAGTTACAGAGAAGTGCAGAGGTTTTTTCTCTTATACGACCTGCGATATCAAACATTTCACCGTCATTAAACACACTGTCTTTCTCCCCTGTGTGTGTGTTTGTTTTTCCTCTGTCAGAAGCGCATGCACAAAAGGCAACTCCCATTTTTATTCAAACCCTGCCCATTTTACCTCCACCGACACTCCCACCCAAATAGAGCAAGACACACCCACTTTCCTGACTTTTTTCAAACTAGAGGTATGCAAACATCCTGCTGAAATGGGGGGTTTCATGGCCCTTTAAAGTTACTAGTGACTCGAATAAGCATGGATGGTTCAAGTAGCAGCTCCATTGATGAATAAATGATTATTGTTCACAGAGCAATAAACCGCTCCTCGTTGATATCACCTCTGGGCATCTTCTTCAATGTGTGCTCCCATTGACAGTTTTGCGCTTGAGCGCCTCCAAGTGCTGTTTACTGTAACTTCAGCAGCTCCGTGCACATGAACAAAAGTGCCAACCTGATTAGTTAAGGTTTTAACGCCGCGCATCAAATAAAAAAATAAAAAAACGAGCACGAGGCGTTTCTTAAAAAATTCTGCTTTTTTTATGCCTGGCGATTTGTGTGTGGTGTGCACCATCACATTGATGCCCTTTATATAGTCACAAGGTGTTAAATGTCGACAGAAAATGCAGAAAATATCTTTGTGTGCACGGGCCTTTACACTGTTTTCAGGATCTAAAAATTCATTCTGTAAAAATAGTCTCAAGCAAAAAGATTCCAATGGCGGCGCCTGCTGGTACGTAAAGTATATGGTCAATACTGACGAACTTCACACTCAAATGTTTGCATATCATCAGCATGCTGTAATCCATTTCTTAAACTGCAAAAGTCATTTTTAAACTAGTTTGTTGGCCAGTTGTAGTCAGTGCAATGCTAAACGTTATTGTTCCACTATAATTAGTTTTGTTTTATGTCGTCCCAAAACATCATCATATAATTTAGAATACTGTAGTTCAATGTTTTATAATAATAATAATTTTTTTGTGTCCATTTTATCCAGCATATTTAAAGTTAGGGCATCCACATTTTCTGACATACTTTAAACCAGGGTTAAAATTTTTGACTCGGGAAGGGCTAAAGGCTAAGGAATTTTTCAAATACCCCAGATGGAAAAGGGTTTTATTTGCCCTATATATAATTATATTATATATAAAAATAAATAAATACATTTAATAATACAAGAATAAATTAATATTAAAAATACAGTATTTTATATATTTCTTAGCAAAAAAAAAAAAATTATACTGTGTAAAAACAAGCTTTACTTGTATCCATACACTTTTTCCAACAAAAACTTTTTTAAAATGTAAAAAATAATAAAAAAAATTAACTGTTTTAAATGTTTTAAAAACTATAATAAACTAAATCTATGCACAATAATTTCTCCAGGTCGATGTCTTCAGCAGTAAATACAAGGAGCACATTTAAACAAATATTATTGTAAGGAAAATAATTAAACCATTATGATAAATAGAGTTAAAATTACCTTTTTGAATAAAAAGTTTTATTGAGTTGAATTTGTTGGTGATTGAAAGGGTTTTGGCCAGATTGGGTAGCAAAACATGAACAAAGGAAAATAAAGACTTGTTTATAAAAGACTTAAGACCTACAACACAATATTTCAGTAAATTTAAGACATTTTAAGACCCCACGGAAACCCTGTTTAAACACAATAGCCCTGGTAATTAGTTATTATAATAATGATTTAATTCTAACCCTAGCCAAAACTATCACTGTAATAGCAGATATCTTCTATGAGAATACTGTAGGTCAAATAGTGTCAGCTCAGTTAAACTTTTTTAATTGATTGTTTTTATTTATTTTATATAGTACCAGTGCTCTAGGATGCTCTACAAACAGTAGGAGAACAAGAAAAGCAATAACCTTAAGAAGGTAGAGATAATAGGAGACTAATAATACATAAAATAATGACAAAAAACATGAGAACAAGTAACAAGAAAGAAACTCATTCTGTGCTTTTGTGCATTTAAGAGAACTAGGCAGCACACTCAGGGCTGCGAGATGGATTTAGTATTCTTATTAGTAAAATATATCTGAATGAGGATCAGATGACTGCGTCGGTCTTTGAGAATAAAAGTCAACCTGTTTGTTCCTGCAGATCTTCCTGTTTGACTGTGAATGTTTCTTCAATCTTCAGGTCTTCACTTTCTACTTTAATAAATGCCATCTTTATAACAGTGTGGAGATCAGTCGCTTCAGCAGGAGTTTTTCTCTGAGTTTGGACACTTTATCCTGTTTAAAATGAACAAAACAATGAACAGAAATACTTTATTTCTTATATATATTGATGTAAATTTAGAATAAACTAACATTAAATTAGACCTTCATTAAAACACTTATTACACATTGTTACATCTCTGTAACTTTGAAACTTTTTTCAGGTATGTTCTTAATCGTGTTGTTTGTTTCATTTACTTTATTGTCTGCTTACAGCAAAGTGTAAATAGAGGTAAAATTGGTTTTATATTCGCAAATTCTGACTTTCCCCTTAATAATATAATTTCATAAAATGTATTATTTGCAAGCTCTGAATAGTGAAATCATATTAGCAGCCAATGACTATCAAAGTACAACATTGTTC
Organism: Danio rerio; assembly: GCF_052040795.2. Classification (NCBI taxonomy): domain Eukaryota; kingdom Metazoa; phylum Chordata; class Actinopteri; order Cypriniformes; family Danionidae; genus Danio; species Danio rerio. Next base: position 56,240,371 of record NC_141024.2, read on the forward strand.
ACAGTCAAATAAATAGTGCTAATGTTGTTTTCAAGTTACACTTGCATGCTAATTCAGATCTAATATTCAAAGTAACATGGTAAACAATATAGAGACTTCTAAATGAACGAATGTGTGAATAGAAAACCAACTTTACCTCTATAACGTGTAGCACTTTTTTTGCACAAGACAAATTTCCTCTCAGGGACAAAAAGTTTATCCTATCTTTATTCAAACAATAGATCTCATTACTGTGAGTGAAATAGTACATAGTTGTATAAAATGTTAAAATAATATTGTCAACAGCAGGTACATAATTTAGCACTGAATAAAAAAAACCCTTAATCAATCACTTTATATAAGGGTAAGCGCTTTAAAACACACCTTTCTCCAGTTAAATCACAGCGCGGGAGCGGCGCATGCTTATGACGTCATAGACCACGCCAAAATAAAAGTCTTTTTTTTGCCACTTACTGTTGCAGTCATGACTTATTGACACATTTTCCCCTCCACTTTGATAGAGGTAAAGTTGGTTTTATATTCGCACATTCGTTCATTTAGAAGTCTCTGTATTGTTTACCATGTTACTTTGAATATTCGATTGGAATTAGCATGCAAGTGTGACTTGAAAACAGCATCAACACTGTTTATTTGACTGTGAACAATGTTGTACTTTGGTAGTCATTTGCTGATAATATGATTTTACTATTTAGAGTTTGAAAATAATACTTTTATAAAGTTATATTATTAAGGGGAAAGTCTGAATGTTTTAATATAAAACCAACTTTACTTCTATCCACTTTGACATACACAGACACACGTATTTGGAGTTAATCAAATCCTCTATCTCTATACATTTTAAGACAATTTAAAAAACGTGTTTAATCACTAAGTCGAAGTGTTTAAAGCAAAAAATCTCAACGTTCTAAAATGTATAACAAATAATCTGATGGGTGTTTTGAGCTGAAACTTTACAGACGTAAAAGACTTATCTTAAATTATGAAAGGGAGGTAAAATAGGTGCCCTTCAAATAAAAACTATTCATTACTACTACATGTTTTAACTAGTCATTCCTTATAATATATATTTTTCTCTGCGTTTGGACACTTTATCCTGCAAAAATTAACAAAGCAATAAAAATGTCCTGTTTAAAATAAATAAAACAATGAACAGACACAAAATAACTTCTTTTCAACAATTGCTTCAACAGTTTCTTTATATGAGAGTAATTAACAAAAATAAATCAGGTAAGTGCGAGCAAGAAACAATAGCAACAAATAAGCTGATTAAAACTAGTAACATTATTCTATTTCTTATATATAGTGATGTATATTTAGAATAGAATGACATTATGCAATTTAATAAATTAAACCTTCATTAAAACACTTATTACACACATTACTGTTGCTTTATTTAAACTTTAACAAATGTTGTTAATTATTTTGTTTGTTTTATTTATTTAATTGTCTGCTTACAGCAACGTTGTAGCACTCTTTTGCACAAGACAAGAATTTCTTCTCGGGGACAAATAAAGTTTATCCTATCTTATTCAAACAATAGACCTTATTGTGAGTAAAATAATACTTTATTTGTATAAAGGTTAAAATACTGTAAACAGCAGGTACATCTAGCATTAAATGAACAACCTGAAATTTTAATCAGTTGGTTTACATCGGTGTAAAAGCTTTAAAACAAACCTTTCTCCTGTTAAATCACGGTGCGGGAGCGGCGCAGCTATATGACCACGCCAAAATAAAAGTCTTTTTTGTTTAGCTTTTCCCCCTACTTACTCTTTGTCATGAATTATTGATACATTTTCCACTTTATACTTTATCTGCTTTCTGTTTTGTATTTAAGACCATCAATCTTTGTTAATTGAAAAAAAAGCATTTACCCCCCAGATCTTCACCTTCAGGTAGGTTGATAGGAGGTTGCATTTTCTTTAAATGATTGCATTTCTTTATCCATAGCTTTAACTCATTCACTTGCATTCAACTGATGTTACCACCTCTTTGTATGTTTGAATGGGGAAACATCAAATTCTTCAAAACTGCCTGCCAGGTTCCAACCTATATATGTAATAGGTTGAAACTTAACTAGGTTAACTTAGGTTGAAACTGGGCTACAGTCCATTTGTCAGGATAAAAACAATATTTATAACCAAATAAACAAACAAACAAAAAACTAAATAAAAAGTTGTAAAGAAGCTTTTAAAAATGACTGAAGAACTTTAATACAACGTTGAACAGTGCATCCACGCATGTTTAGACTTTACATTTTTATAATGTTAGCATTCAGATATTATTTGAGTGTAAATTCAGAATGTGCAACTCACCTTTCCAGTATTCAATGAAGAAGTGGGATGAGAAATGGCCTCAGTGGGTTTTTCTTTGTAGGTTGTTGTTGGTAATAATCCCAATGTAGGAATCAACAATCGTAGTTTGTCATACAAAGTTGTTCTCTTTACTTAGCAAAATAAGCCAATGACGTTTCTGTTAGGAACCCAGAATATATAGAAACAACCCTGCTGAGCTACTGGATCTGGAATGTGATTGGATAAGACTCAATTGGCCCCCATTAATGCTGGTATAAAGATGCAAATGAGCAGTGAAAACTCAAGACACATACAGTGGGGGATGGAAAGTTCAGCAGCTTTACAAACCAGTCTTACAGAGAAATAATGATGTATTAGGAAAATAAGTTGACTTCAGCCATCTTCATTTGATTTGTTGCCGTTGTTTTATAATACTATTGATGGAAGCTTATTTTTTAGTTTTGGCTGCTGCATTTTGTAGTTAATGTTGATACACTTATGTTGAGGTATTTTGATTTGAAACACATTTCAATTTATTTTTTCCCAAGCCTGGTTATAAAGTAATGTAAGAGTCGTGTGTTGTTTTTGTAGAAGCTTCTCAGAGTTGCTTGGCTGAAGTCTTTGTGTAAAGATGCAAATGAGCATTGAAGACTCAAACCACACCGATGTCTCAATACACACAACTACATTCACTTATATAATAGTCATTTAAGTCTTATACTATTATACTGTGATATATTATCATTCGTTGAGAGAAACAATTTCTGAACTTCACATTGATGTTTTATTTGTCAAGTTTAGTCAATACATTGACATGAGCTAACTATTAGCATTTTTTTTTGTCATTTATTTATCACTGAACTTGTTCTTTATGTGAGTTTAGAGTCCTTTATTTCTCTTAAAGCACATACAGCTCATTACTGGCATCTGTAAGACAGTCAACACACTCTTAATAGATCAATTATTTCTTTCCAAAAGTGTCTATAGATTTTAATGATCAAAATGTAACTTGTTTCTGTGCCAATTTTGTTTTCTTTCCTTCGTTTTTTAGTTGAACAGAACATGTGTGAGCAGCTCAGCTCTCTCGAAAACCTCTTATTCACCGGGTATGTAACAAAGATGTTTTTCCCTCTGATTATCACTTGTGTTTGTGCATACAAATATGCATAGACATTCACAAGAGAATATAAAAGATACTCTGTGACAAAACCTTTTCCTTTTAACACAGTAAAGCTATCACATACTGCCCATTTTTGCTACTTTTGTCCTTTGTTGATAATTGTTTTTACATTAATCACAAATGGATGAGACACACTGTAACTTCAAACTCATTTGTGTTAATTCCAGGTGCTGTGAAATGTTATGTTGTAACGTCATTATGTGACCATAGCAGGACCAAAACAGAACGTCCTCCTAAAGTCCTATTAGAAACGACTAAAGGAGGACTATGTGGATACGTTCTGTTAATGTTAGAAAAGTTCTCTTTGTAATGTTATTAAGTGATCATTGCAGGACCAAAACAGAACGTCCTCCTAAAGTCATATTCATAACGTTATTATATGACTAAAGGATGACCATGTAAAAACGTTCTGTAAATGTTAAAAAGGTTCTCTTTGTAACCATAGAATGGCCAAAACAGAACGTCCTCCTTAAGTCATACTGGTAACGTTATTTTATGACTAAAAGAGAACGTTTTAAGAACGTCCCTAATGTTCTGTAAAGGTTCTGGATTTTTATTACCTTTAGGGAACTTTCAGGGAACGTTGTGCAAGGTCGCGCGAACGTCGCCTCCTACCTGGGAATATCATCACGAGTATCAGTGCTATCAGTTTTTGTATTTCTATTTGTTGTAATGGCCTGTTGTTATTGCAATAAAAATAAGTAAATAAAAAAAGCAGTGCAATGTGGCTTTTTATCAGCAGTGGTGGAATGCGTGTGTTATATTGTACACTATGCACTCGAGAACGATTGTCCCTCTACCTGTTGTTTTAATCCCCTGAGAACTTTGCTCATCTTCAGAACGCAAATGAAGACAATTTAGATGAAATCAGAGAGCTCCTTCATCTGTCATACACAGCAAGAGTCCCGAGATGCTCAAAGTCCAGAAAAGAAACCAAAAACATTTAGTGGTTCAATTGTAATCGAGTTCCAAGAACATTTTGAGTGACAGAAAATGTTGAAAAAAGCAGCCATGTCCCAAAATAGGAGCTGTTGAACCATATAGTGCACTCTAAAAACGAATGTGTTGAAAACAACACAACATGTGTTATTTTCAACACATGTCCTGAGTGTGCTCAGGGACAACACATGTTGAGTTAAGTTTAACACACAAAATGTGTCATTTAATGTAACACATTAATGTGCAGCATAAGTTGACACACAGATGTGTTGTTTTTGTATGTATTTAACACAACTGTGTGTTACTATTCAGTTTTTATGATTTTGAATGTAAAATATATTATAAATTAATATACAAAATCTCACAGGAAACATTAAACACTGTTCACATACTGTTTATTTTTTCCTTTTTAACATGAAAATAATGCATTTAAATGTTTTACAGCATTTCATTGTACAAACAATTCATTGTATAACATAAAAACTCACTTTATAAAAGCATTCATTAAATTGAACTTGTATCTGTTACGAATGCCATATAAACTGTCAAATATGTATGAAACAGTTCCCAACATATACATTTTTAAAAATTCTCTAGTGAAAGAAATAAGTAACCATAGCACAACGTTTATGCATTCACCTACATGTAAGATGCTTGTCTTAACAAAATAAATCATTGTCAAATCTAGTCAAAACACTTAAACATTTAGGTAACCCTTTATAGTAACGACACTATAAATCATTTATTGAGCATTAGCAAATAGTTAATTCACTATTTGTTTAGCATTAACTCGACATTATAAGACATTAGTAAGCGGTTCATAAACACAGCCACAAAAGGCTGAATTTTTGACTTATAAGCGCATTTATAATGTGCTTAATGATTGTAGTTTCATAATTCAAACTTTCAAATACAAATGGTTTGTAAATAATGCAGTCCTTAATTTAGTAGTGAAAAATTAGTCAGAAGCAAAGTATAAAAGTACAATTGTTAAGCGCATTATAAATGTACTTATAAGTCAAGAATACAGCATTTGTAATTGTATTTATGAACCGCTTACTAATGTCTTATAATGTAGAGTTAATGCTTAAATGAATAAATTCACTATTTGCTAATTCTTAATAAATGATTTATAGTGTAGTTATTATAAAGTGTTACCAAAGTTTCAACCACTAACATGTTTAAAACAAAATTTTGTATTTAGGAGTTACATACTGCTGATCGCAAAATGTCACAATGTCTAGAGGTCTGTAATCTATTAAGTCCCCAGGCAGCAAAGCCATGTCAAAATCATTTGTTCTGATGACACTGAAGGAAAAAAGATGTTCATCAAAATACTTAACTCTTAAAACTCTCAGAAACATAAGTGCGCATTCTCTTTCACTTTGGGGAATAATGTGTATAACTTCACCAAATAATGGTTCTCCCCTTTCATCTGCTTTTAAAGTCAGAACAGATCCTGTCTGGTATGTTGTCCCCAAAAAACTGATATTATTACTCACATGAATTGAACTGGTGTAAGTAAGAGTCTCAAAATGTGTATCTGTCTTAAGCTTGTCAAGCAATTTGTCACCCTTATACAAAGATGCAATTACAACTGGGAAAGCATTTGGTACAATCATCTCAGAATTGTGTTTCGAGCTTAATTTCCATTGGTGCATTTGCTGAATCTGGTGTTTATGAGCCAGTGTTTTTGAAATATTACGAAAGTTGCAAACAACTTGGGCATGTCGCTTAAGAGGGTGATGTTTGGCTTCGAACCTCATACACCACAACTTTGAAAGCGGTCCAAATAAAGTCATAATACTCGGGTAGTGTGTCATGTAGTGATGTTTAGGAATTAGATTCCTTTCAGGATAAAGAATCTTGAACTGTGTATGGTGATCAATTATTAGCTGCTTAAGATGGACAGCAAGTCCTTTTGACACAACAGGTGCAAAAATTATGTCACAAATTTTCCTCAACATTAGGAAAAGGTGCCAGTGTGGGCTCTGTGTGTCAATTAAATCACCCAACAGAAAAGGCAAGACTAGTAGTAAACACCACATCTGTGATGCAGTCTGCTTAATAGCATTTTCAGATGTCCTCAGATTGACAATAACACTAGGTTTATTTTTTTGATTTCCATAGCCATAGTCAAAAGCTGCTATTCTTTCATTTAAAAGTTCCAGAGAAAAACATTTCTCTTCATAAATGAAATGCCGCAGCATCAATTTGACCTCAAGAGGTCCGACTCCTTCCAACACATCATGCATAATGTCTACACTGTAAACCCTAATGCTGTAACTAATTAATTGAGTTGAGTTCTATTAACTTAAATCATTAAAATTCGTTTATCTTAATTAACCTTGATGAGTATTTAGAACTTTTTCTTATTTTTGAGTTTGTAAAAATTTAATCTTTCAAGTAAGGTGAACAATTCTGCTGGGTTTAATCTATACAAAATGTCTCTTTAAAGTTTCATTAACTCAAATTCTGTCAGCCTAGTGATTTTGCGTCTGACGTCATCCAGGTTCACGTACGTGCTCATGCTTCATTCGTTTTTTTTTTCAAGATGGCGGATCGGCCTCGCTTCACACTACAGTAAGTAAAATATTTACAAATCCAAGAAATATTAAATGTATGTTTTAATTAATATAATCACAGTAACAGTTCAATGTAATGTAGAGTTAATCAGGGTGCGTTTACATGTCGTACATTACAGAAAACATGTTTAGCCTCACTTGTTGCTAACTAACGTTAACATTACTGTTTAAAAAGTTAGAATCAGTGCAATGTTAGCGTTAGTTGTAATGTGTTAACTCTGAATTTTAACAGAGTGTGATAAAGACAAAAATATTTAAAATCGGCAGACTACATTTTTCAAAAAAATTTAAATCTTGGCGCGAGTATGCCTTTTCTCAGCCTGTGCTGAAGTTGTCATGGAGACGTGCGCTCTCACAACCGCATGTCATGGCGCTGCGCTGAACTCCATCCAGTCTGTGAATGTGGTATTATCTTCGCGATCTGTAGGCACTTCGGAAACGAAAGGCACAAGAAACGTAACGTTAATCATAACTCAAATGATCTCCGCCTAAACACTTAACGGTATTTTCTGATGACGCGCAAAAACGTAGTCTCAAAACTTAACTCTGTCACACGCAGCTTGTTGCTTGCTGATCCATGTATGAGGATAGCCTGACGGAGAACATTTAAGCTGCGCTCCTCACCTGAGCAGGTACAGAGCAGAGCTTCATTTTACACTACCACATTGAGGTAAAGTTGGTTTTATATTCATACATTCATTTAGTAACAACTTGTGACTCGCTCCATAAATTGTTTACCATGGTTCTTTGTCTATTCGTTCTGAAATCACATGCAAGTATGACATAAAAAACAACATTACACTAAATGCACTATTTTTTTTGACTGAACAATGTTGTACTTTGAAAGTCATTGGCTGCTAATATGATTTCACCATTAAGAATATGCAAAAAGTACTTTTCTGAAATTATATTATTAAGGAGAAAGTCTGAATGTGTAAATATAAAACTAACTTTACCTCAATCACCAGCACTGATCAACACTTAATATTTCCTCGCGCTTAAGACGACATCTCTGCATATCAATGATTACCTGATTAATGCGATCAGTTAAGTGAATTTAAATGTCATTTAGGTCAAATGTATTTTAAAAGTATGATAAAAGTTTTTTTTTTTTTTTTCAATCTATTTTTTAAAATGTCTACTCTGGAGAGAATATAAACAGCCTAAAAAACAAAGTATGCATATCTATAACACATTAATACAAAATTATGTTATTAAATAAAATAATAACAAAACAAAATATTCAAGACGTGGTAAAGAAGACAGTTTTCTGATGTCCAAATTTTGTAGCTTAAAATATATTTATATCTTAAAAATATAAATATTTTAGTCTATATATTTTTACATCATTAGACAATAAGGTAAGTTTTGTTATTTCTAGCTTTTAAAATCAGGCCTTAAATTTCTTTTTCGTCCTATTCAGTTTTAGAAATTTCAATACTGTTTAAATCTGTGTTCATCGAATTAAAGCAACTAACATGATAATCAGCTCTATTGCTAACCGTTTTGGAGGTTAACGTTAGACATCAGGCAATTGTACTACTTCCACTCTCAGCTAAATGACACTGTGACTTTGTGTACATACAGAATTGAAGGTCAGGTGTTGCTGACTACAGATAGGTTCTTAAATGGAGGCATGTGAAAGGTGGGTAAAATATTTATTTTGTACTACTATGCCTGGCATATCCAGATAAAATAAATATTACAGTGTATTTATCAATGATACTTTTGCAGCAAGGAAAGTGAAACTTCAGCTAGACCTTGAGTTCAGTTTACAACATGAAGATCCTGCTTTCAACATCTGATCAACACCTGATTTTCATCTGAGGTAAAAAATAGATAAGTAAATGAAACATAATAATAATATTAATACATTTTTTCTAGAATTGTATATTTTGTGGTGTGGGTTTGTTTTATGAAATTCTCTCTTGTTTCTTTTTGCTGTTTGCAGAGTACCAACATGTTACAAATGAGAATTTTCCCCACAAATTCTTTGCAAAACTGGACCACCACCTATTTCATTTGATGACAATTTTAAGGCAAACAGCATCCAAAACTGGCAAGACAGCAGATACCCTGGCTAATCTTTTAAAGGTTTATGATGAGCAGGTATGTTTGGGGTCACGTGTTAAAGTATACATTAAAATATAATTTGAATTATTATTATTTTTTTAATTTTTAAAAAATTGATTCTTGATTTCCAGGAACTGAATGATGTCAGTTCATGACGGACTACTGTTATCAGAGGTCTTTTGGTCTTGCTGCGTGAGCGTGACTTAAGATTCTTTAGGAACACCATGGTAAGACTTCATTCATTCTTTTCACAATTAGGCATGTTTAATGAAAAGATGAAAGTTTTGAAAACTTTTACTTAACATATTTGTAATCAAGAATAGTTGATGAATCATATAATATTGGCTCAGTCATTTTGATACTGTCCTTACATTAATATGCTTGAATTATGTTTTTAGATTGATAATCCTGCTGACTGAAGATGCTTTATTGGCCCTGCATTCACTGAGGGTCTCTGTTGTCCTGAAGAATGAATTGGACACCACCCACAGCACACTTCCAGACCTTTCTTGTCTTGTATGGATTAATGTATGCTCTTCACATAATATATAGTAAAGGACTTTGAACTTGTGCAAAAAGTTTTGCTTGGCATGGATGATGGAAAATAAAAAGTCTCGTAGCATGGAAACCTTAAAGAATGAGTTGATGTAGAGCTTTTTTTTTTTAACTTAATAAAGACTGTCTCTGGGGTAGTAACTTCAAAACATTTATTTACCTTTAATTGGTAAGTATGCATTTTATTATATATAGGGATAGTTTGTCCAAATGTAAAATTCTGTCATTTACTAACTCTTCACTTGTCCCAAACCTGCTTGAATTTCTTGCTTCTGTTGAACACAAAAGTTAAGTAAAGCTGACAACCTGTAACCACTGACTTTCTAATAGGAAAACAAATACTGTGGAAATCGGTGGTTACAGGTCTCAGCTTTTTTTTTTTTTTTCAACAGAAGAAAGAAACTCAAACAGGTTTGGAATAAGTAAATGACAGAATCATAGTTCAACCAAGACTGAATATATATATATATATATATATATATATATATATATATATATATATATATATATATATTGTAACGAGCGCACACATGCCATGTCGCCCTGGTCGCTAATTCAACCCAGCTGGACCATCATCAACACAGGATCGTTCACAGCTGGACGTCATCAAGTGGAGAGGCATATAAACCAAGCCCACGCAAGGAGAAGATGAGCTTCATTCACCCAATGACTCCATGCGCTAACGCTTGTCTCGCTGTCTCTCCACAGCAGACTCCAGCTCGTGACGATCCCACATCCGACTACTCACTGTCCTTCACTTACTTCCCGGAGCACCAGAGCACCTCACCTTGAAGAAGAGCACCGTTTACACCCCATTCACGTTGTAAATAAAGCACCCTCCGGGGACTTGTCTGTAAACTTATCCAACTGTGTCGCTGTTTTCCCTCTGCCTCGCTACTATATATATATATATATATATATATATATATATATATATATATATATATATATATATATAATCTGCTCTCCGTTAAACAGAAATTGGGGGAAAAATAAATGGGGGCGAATAATTCTGACTTCAACGATATATATACAGTTTCTGTGTAGTTTACACTAAACGAGTCACTTCACAGAATGTGCACTTATTATTTTTTTTAACGAATGCCTTAAGAGTAAGTTTTACACTTATTAATGTACTATTAAATTTTATCAAACTTATAGTTTTTTCTTGAGGCTCTTATGTCTGATATATTTACATTGTGGGTAATTTTTATTAATTTCAGATTAGTGTTCATTTTCAATCTCTTTATGTCTAATAGTTTTTATCGTTTTAAGACATTTGTAATTGCATAGGAGACAAATTTGAAAGTACTGTTGGACATTTTTTCTTTAACAATAAATGTCTAAAATGGTATTGTCTGTGTGTTTTAAATTACAGATTTATTTTGACAGATTTATGGGGTTTAAAGATTAAAATAATGGCTAATTTTAATTGTGAAACTGACGATGGAGAAGTTAATTTTAAAAAATGCTATCAAAATGTATGAGCTGGGTGACTAAGTATGTAAAGGTGAGATAAATAATTAAAAATAAGTTAATTGCTATTAAAATGTATGAGCTGGGTGATTTAAGTATTTAAAGTTGAAAGAAATTAAAGCAATTAAGTTAATTGGTATTAAAATGTATGAGCTGGGTGACTAAGTATTTAAAGTTAAAAGAAATTAAAGCAATTAAGTTAATTGGTATTAAAATGTATGAGCTGGGTGACTAAGTATTTAAAGTTTGGAAAAATTAAAACAATTAAGTTAATTGCAATTAAAACGTATAAGCTGAGTAACTTGGGTATTTTAAGTTGAGTGAAGTGTCTTGCATGAGTACAACAAACTCAAAACTTAATGTTTCTGTTTACTTAAAATAGATAATTTCATAACTTAAAAAATTTGACGTAACTGATTACCTCAAATTTTTTGAGTTTTGTCAACTTATTCGGGATTACAGTGTACACCAATATTCTCAGTGACATGAAAATACTGTAGGCTGTTTAGGCATGAGTTCTGTTTGACACCGGTTGCACTTGCATCATTGAGTTGTACATGGTATGCATAGTTTTCCCTTGTACGTCTCTCTGTATTATTTTCATCAAAAATAATCTGGGAACTTGATTTGTCAATTAGACAAAATTGACAAAATCGGTTTGCAGAGAAACTTTCCACATAGCCACAGAGTGAGTGACAGGCAAGATTGTCCGCTGTCAGCAAACAGACTGTTCCAAAAAGTAATTGATGTTTATCGTGTAGTTTGACCTCTATACCATTCTGCTCAATTTCTTTTAAGTCTGTTATAAGAGGTTCCAAAATTTTGTCAAAACCATAAATGTCTTTATCAATAGAATTAAATAAGAGACATAAATGGATATTGGAAAGTACAGAATTTTTTTCTGACGGCACATTTCGTAAAGCAAAGTAAACAGCCCCCATTTTATGAATCTTTGTTTTAGATCCAAGAGGATTAGTTGTTTCCAAGTCATCGAAGTATAACTGAATTTGTAATGCATTTGGATGGTTTCGGTAAAGAGGATGTTTAGAATATTGAGCACCATCACAATAATCATGCATTGTATCTCGTTCACCGCAAGACTGCATATACATATTCTGCATTTTGTCACAACTAAATAAAAATTTAATTGTGTTAATTATTGAGATGTACTGACATGTGACAGGCACAAGCGCCTGGCTTTTCCCCCCATTCTTTCTAAGACAATCTAATCTGTGACCAAGAAACACTTCTGTTGGTTTCTCAAAGGAAAATTTGTCAGAAAAGTACTTAGTTAGTTTAAATGTAGTATCTATGTCACCAAACATGTTTCTAGCATAGTCAAAATCCTTCATAAGTGTTTGAACTTCAGCACTATCTAGCGGAACTGCCAAGTTCTTAAGTAAAGTATTAGTCTTTTCTTGCAAATGACCTAAGGTACGATCAATAACTTCTTTTGTGCAGGTTATACTTTTTTGAACATCAGTATAAGTTACATTAGAAGAGGCATACATGCTGGCAGCAAAAGCTGCAGCACAGTCTTTTAGGTTTAAACTGCTCTGAGGAACTAGCTCTGTTTTAGACATTTGGACATTATCCTCAAAATTATTTATTCTGCTTTCATCAATTTGATAGGATAAATCTAAGTTCTTTGTATGTCCTGACTCTTCAGAAGGGCATGAATTCGTTTTAAAATGATCTCTGTTCAGATGTTTTAAAAAGGAATTGAAATTATGATAAGTTCTTGGGCAACCATTTTGACTACAAATTAAAGTTAGGTTGTAACTATCAGAGAGTGCATGCACTTCCCTTAAATGCCAAATTAACCCCTTTGTTTCAACAAAATCATTTTGAAGACACTTTGGACAGGTGTACATGCTTATTTCAATTAGGTACGAGACTGCACCTTAGCAATCAATTCCATGACCTTTTATCGTTTGCAAGATGACTGGGACAAAGACAGGTCATATATATACGCAAAAAAAGAAAAAACAGAAGACAGTTGGCATGGATACTGAAGGTTGCACAGCCAGTAGAATTTGAAAAGTCTGTCTACAGCACAGGTCAGGCTTTCAACATCAAGTGGAAGAGCAAAAGAGTCATTCTTTGCCACAATTACGTACTGGGATCCATGTCCTAGAGAACCGATGGAAACCAACTGTGGCTGAGCTGACTTCAGGGTCCCATTCATGGATTCAGCGAGCAAAGATGTAACGTTGGTACCAGCCTTCAAAAATGAAACAATGAAAAGCATTAGAAAATGTTGCTCCATTAAAAACAATTTTATTTATCACAAGCTAACACAATAAAACTATACCGGCACTTGCTCCAACAGGTAGGACACAGCAGAAGTCACACAGCATTTACTCCCAGCAACACTTCTCCCAGATGCAGTGGGTGGAAGAAGATGAATAAGGATCTTCAACATAGTGTAACACAGTTCATCTTGAAGTGAAGATACAGGTCACATGCAAAAAAAAAAATTAAAAATTTTTTTGGAATTAATATTTTATCTTGAATAGAATATCAATATTCACATAAAATTTTCTCATTTAACCTATGTTTAGAAAAGTATGCACATGCAACAGACATTTTGGCTGAAACTCATACCATCATGCTGATTCTCAGCCTTCTCCTGTAAGTGTCTGATGTCATTTTTCTTCTCCAAGGATGCTATTTCCTTGAGTCTTGGAATTATCGTCCCTTCCCATTTCCGGATAAACAAGTCTTCTTTCCCATCGGTGAGCTTGGAAAATTCAATGTCCATCTTCAAAGAAAGAAAGAAAGAAAATCAGAAACAAAGAAATATTAATATTACAATTATGAAAAATGTTTGTGTAAAGTTCTGTCTTAGTTAAGCATGTCTATTACCAAAGCTGGCATGTCAAGAAATCTAGGATATTCCTTGAAGATTTCAGCAACAGTTGGGGATTTTGTTGTTATCCATCTCCTTCGGTAACTGAAGGTTTGATTGATTGCAGTCTTTATTGATGATGAATTCTCTGGTGATGGTCGCATCCTCTTTATCAGAGTCAACCACTCACTTGGTACAGTTTCATCTGGACTTGGTAAAGAAGGTTGCGGTGTACAATGACGACGTTTCAAACTGTACACCCGCTGGCTCTGTTGAAGCTTCCGTCTGATGTTACGTAATCTCATTTCAATAAATCCACTGTGTGATGGCCCATCAAAAAAATGCTCCTGATGTTGGTAATGCAAAAACAGAACTAGTTAAAGTCAAGTATACATGAGCAACTTGCATACACATTCCTAAACAATTCAGTTTATATTGTAAAAAACATTCTTACATGTCCCTCATTTTCCCCAAAGGGCACCTGAATCCTTAACGAGGGGAACAATGACACAATCTCTTTTGCTAGAGCCAGCTTTTCTGTACCAGATGGATAGCTAAAAAAAGTAAAAAATTAAAAATAAAAATACAGTTGCACAAATTGCTCCTTCACAAACATAAAAAACTGACTAAACAGTGGTACTTTAGAATTGATTGGGATAAACTGATTGTTAAATTTATTTATTTAAAACATTTTTTTAAATGTAGAATTTATTTTAATATATAACTTATTTAAATAAATGTAATTTAATGAATTTGCAAAGAAATACACCTTACGTGGAATAAACAAACCATACTCACAATCCATGTTTCTCTACAAGGTCACTGACAGCAACTTTAACAAGAATCTTTCTTGAGGAAATCGACAGCGTCTTAGTCTCTTCATGTTCTCTCAGGATTGTAGGGGCTTTTTCTTCAAGCAGCGTCAGCAAACTAGTTGTGGTGCCAGTCTGAATTGAATCTGTTAAAGGACACTAGAAATGCCAAAAACATTTTATTTATTGAAATGTTCACTTTTATCTATAGTAATATAAAGGGAGAAAGATATTAATGTTTTACCTGTAATAAGTGCACACTTCTTTCTAATGAGTCCGGGGTGTTGCTTGCAATATAATACATTTGAAATTTGTCAAGCTCCTGTACTCCTGCATTTACATCAGTGTCAATGAACTCTTGAAAATCTGTGTCAAATTTCAATATTCGATCAAGAGATAGTTGTTGAGACAGTTCAGGTTTGACTGAGGCTATCAGATCTCCAACACTGCCAACTGTGAATAGTTTTCTCCAAATTTCCTTTTTGTCTATGAAGACAGTTGCAAGAACTCGGTGTAAAACTGTTAAAGTGACTGTAATTTGCTCCTCGACTTCCATCATCTAAGTAAAAGAGAGAGAAATCCATGTATATACAAGCACAATGAGAAAACAAACACATGTAACAATGAGTATGACAATAAAAAGCACATTTTAAATAGTATATGACTAGTCGGTTAGCACAAAATGGCGCGCAATGTTAATTACAATAAAGATCTTCATATTTTAACGTTAGATATTGTTTATGAATTTGCTCACACAGCGGCGCCATTTGGTGTCTGTACAAAGCGCCAAACTAATGTTATGGAAAGGCATTCTTGTTCAAATTCCTGCCGCAAAGCGGCATCTTATGTTTTATATCAAATAACATTATGATTAAAACGTTAATGTATAAATTGTGTCCGGTATCGTTAATTTACCTCCAGTGTCAGTGATGCGGAGGCTTTAAAGTGACGCGAAGCCGGAGATTTTAAAGTGACGGCAACTCTCATACCAAAATGCAATACATATTTAGGGTCAGTCTTTCACCTTAAATATGTAACTTATTATTAACAATTCTGCCGAGTGCCAACGCAGCTTTGCAAAAGACGCGCCAGATGCGTTAGCTTAGGCGGCTAAAGTTAATGGTACATGACCGAGTTGCCAAGTCACCCGTGTATTTGGAGTATGAAACATGGAGACATAATAAAAGTAACAAAAATAACTTCCTGGACAACTAACACAAAACATTCTCACGCAGAGTGGAAGAAATATTTACTATCGTAGCCGAATTTTAATTAATTTCACTCACCTGAGGCAGAGAGATGCATTATCCGACAGAGCTCCCGGAGAGCGACGGTTGAAAAAGAACGTCACTGCGCATGCGCGTGCACAAATACACAGCATAAATCCCGAAATACAGAATTTTCAGCCACATTTTCACAAATGCTTATTTTATATTACCATTATGATAAATAAACTACATAAACACATAGCACAGTGCCATTTGACTCCAGACAAAAATGTATTTTATTCCAACATACTGTTTAAATGTGTTTAACACAGTCATTGTGTAAACACTTAAGCACAATATTAACACACAATGTGTCTGCAGTAACACAAAATGTGTTATGAACTGTTTAACACATATTTTGTGTAAATTTTTAACACATCATTTTTAAGAGTGTGGCTGTTTTTGACCCTGTAGCCTATTCTCTTCATTTCCATTCAGCAGAAGAAACTCACACAGGTTTGGAACAAGTAGAGGATAAGTAAATGTCAGAATTGTAATTTTTATGTGAACTACCCCTTTAATGCTTCTGTAAATTTAATATTATCACTGAAGATATTGCTAAAGAATGGCAGGAAACGTGGAACAGATAATAAGAGACGACAATTTATATGAAACAATAAGAAACCCTATATAGGCCTATAAAGTTGTAGAAATAGAAAAGAAGAGGACATAATTATGAGGATAAGATTTGGACTCAGATATTAATAGGAAGTAATGTGTAGTAGACATGCAAGTCATCATGAACTGGATAAAAAAAAAGTTTCTCAAAATTGTCTTAATGTTTAGATTAAAATTTTTTGATCAACTTTAAATACTGAAGTGTGTTTGTGTGTGTGTGAGAGAGAAATCTAATCTATTTTTTAAATATTTTTTATTAATCTTTTTATTTTTATTAATTTATTTTTAATTTCATTAATCTATTTTTATTTTATTTATTTCTGTGTTTATCTGTATTACAATTTATATCCATAATTGTTTGCACTACTGCCCTTTTTTCACTGTCTTGTTTGTACACAGCGACGCTGCACTGCTTTGACAATACAAATGTACAGTTATTTGTCATGCCAAAAAAGCACCTAAAATGTGTAATGTGTGAGAGAGAGAGAAAGAGAGAGCAAAAATATTATAAAGTGAAAAACATGGGAGAAATGTATCATTAAGTCATGACTGCAACAGTAAGTGGCAAAAAAGCGAAAGAAAATAAAGACTTTTATTTTGTCGTGACGTGTGACGTCATCAGGATGCGCCGCTTCAGCGCTGTGATTCAACTGGAGAAAGGTTTGTGTTTTTAAACGTTTACGGATTTAACCCGATTTAATTAAAGTTTCAGATTTTTTTTTTATCCGATGCTAAATTATGTACCTGCTTTGGACAATAATATTTAAACCCTTTATACAACGTAGTACTATTTTATTATCAGTAGCCGAGGGCTATTGTTTGAAATCGAAAAGAGTGTAATAGGTGTTTTAAAGCAGGGTTTCTCAAACTTTTCTGATAAGAGGTAAAGTTGGTTTTATATTCACACATTCGTTCATTTAGCAGTCTATATATTGTTTACCATGTTACTTTGAATATTTGATCTGAATTAGCATGCAAGTGTGACTTGAAAACAACATTAACACTATCTAATTCACTGTGAACAATGTTGTACTTTAGTAGTCATTTGCTGCTATTGTGATTTTCGCTATTTAGAGTTTGCAAATAATACTTTAATGAAATTATATCATTAAGGGGAAAGTCCGAATGTGCGAATATAAAACCAATTTTACCTCTATTTTTAAAGAAATGTTTTACCTGATTTCTTTTTGATAATTAAAAGAAACTGTTGAAGCAAGTGTTGAAGAGAAGTTATTTTGTTTCTGTTCATTGTTTTACTTATTTTAAACAGGACATTTTTATTGTTTTGTTCATTTTAAACAGGACAATGTGTCAAAACGTAGAGAAAAACTCCTGCTGAATCGACTGATCTCCACACTGTTATAAAGATGGCGTTTATTAAAGAGGAGAGTGAAGATGTGAAGATTGAAGAAACATTCACAGTCAAACAGGAAGATTTGCAGGAACAAACAGGTTGGTTTACATTCTCAAAGACCAACTCAGTCATTTGATCCTCATTTAGATATATTTTATTAATAAAAATACTAAATTAACTCCATCTTGCAGCCCTGAGTGTGCTGCCTAGTTCTCCTAAATGCACATAAGCACTCATTAAAAGACAGAATGAGTTTCTTTTGTTACTTGTTCTCAGGTCTTTTGTCTTTCTTTTATGTGTTTTTAGTCTCCCATTTTCTCAACCTTCTTAACGTTATTGCTTTTCTTGTTCTTTTGCTGTTTGTGAAGCATCCTTGGTGCTTTATAACATAAATAAAAACAATAAATTAATAAAAGGTTTAACTAAGCTGATGATATTTGACCTACAGTATTCTCATAAAAGACTTAACATTTTAGGCCTTAAAAAGTCTTAAATTTACTGAAATATTGTGCTGTATTGTGTATTTTTTAAACAAGTCTTTATTTTCTTTTGTTCATGTTTTTCTACCCAATCTGGCCAAAACCTATTCAATCACCAACAATTCAACTTAATAAAACTTTCAACTTTTTATTCAAAAAGGTCTTTTTAACTCTATTTATCATAATGGTTTAATTATTTTCCTCACAATAACATTTGTTTAAACGTGCTCCATGTATTTACTGCTGTGGATATCAACCTGGACAGATTGTTGTGCATAGATTTAGTTTGTTATAGTTTTTAAAACTTTAAAAACATTTGTTCATTTTTTAGTTTTAAAAATAAATTTTATTTTGATGGGGCAAATAAAAATATTTTCCATCTGGCCCATTCGAAAAGTTCTTTACCCTTTAACCCTTTATGAGTCTAAAATTTCATTCATAATGGTCTTAAAAATATCATAAAGTCTTAAATTTAACTTTGTAAAACCTGCAGAAACTCTGGTTTACAGTATGTCAAAAAATGTGGATCCCCCCAATATTGAGCATGCTGAAAGGACACAAAAATAATTAATTGTTAGAAAATATTTTAGTCTCAGAATATAGACCATATTCTTCATGCACCAGCAGGCGGCGCCATTGGAATCTTTTTGCTTGAGACTTTTTTTAAAGAATTAATTTTTAGATCCTAAATATCAGTGTTATGCTGCTGAGGTATGGGGCAATAACTATATTCAAGGTTTACCGCAGTTTGGAAAAGTCAAGGTTTTAAAATCACCAACATTTCCTGCTGCACCGTTCCTACAGTATATGTCAGTTTTTTTTAATGTTTTGTTTTTTAGGACAACAGTATCTCCTGCAGTAAAGACCAAAGAGGCTGTTTTAAATCGTAAAGAAATCTGTGATTCATTTCAATTATTTAGCCTGAGATGTTTACTGCTCAAAAATATTTTAAAAGTTTCTCAGAAGAAAATATATTTTAGGATATCATACTGTCAGAATCTTATACTGGCCCATGCCTAATGCTGCTTGATGTTGCAAAGTCATATTTTCTCATTTAATTATTTTTATTTGTATGTATAGTCATGAACACACCTGTTTGTAGAGCAAGTAGCATGACTATTTTCTGCAGTTTATTATTTCTGGTCAAAATAATACCAAAATCCACATCGTAAAAAAATAGAAAAAGAGTAATAATTATAATTAAAAAGCAAATCAAAAAGAGTATAGGCTACATTAATATTTGCAAAAGAAAAGAGTTGTTTGAGTATATTTAAAGTTGTGGTTGCTTTTTATCTTAAACATCCTTTAAGGGTTTTTTCTGACTATTTTCGTGTATGTAATTACCTAATTAAGTTAAAAGATTTAACATAAAATAGTTCTTATATTTTTTATATTGTCTATTTATATAAACTAATATTTTGTATAACACATTTTCATTATTTAACAGATTTAATACCTCTATTAATCAAATTCTTTCTATTTCATCAGCTTTGAAATAACCAGATTCCTGAAACATATGTTTGTGAATTTTATTTTGTAAGTTTCCTTGAGTGCTATACCAGCATGCAGAGTTTTGTGTTTGTGTGTGTGTGTGTTTAATTTAATCCAAGGATTAAGTTTATGTTCGGATCGAGTTAATATGTCTGTGCATGTGTATGTGGGTGTATGCATGCAGTGGGTTTAAATATGTGCAAGTGTCATACTTGTTTTGAACATAGTATATGTTTATATGTGTATATTCATGTGTAGATATGCGAAACCCTACACTGCGCCTCATAGCCATCTGTGTTTGGTGTTGGGAAGGTGGATGGTGAGGCGACA
This sequence comes from Danio rerio, assembly GCF_052040795.2. Classification (NCBI taxonomy): domain Eukaryota; kingdom Metazoa; phylum Chordata; class Actinopteri; order Cypriniformes; family Danionidae; genus Danio; species Danio rerio. Next base: position 56,260,676 of record NC_141024.2, read on the forward strand.
GGTTGACTTAAACTTTTATGAATCTATTTGATGTTTCCGATGCTAGTCGGCATCGCTCTCCCGTTTGCAGAGCGCCGAAACAAAAAGCTGATCGGAACTTAAAAAGCCGAACATCGTCCACATCAACTACTTTGTCTGCATTCTTACTTGTGGAAGCTTGTTCCTCTATATCTGTATTCAGGTCGCTCATTTTGTAGCTTTCTGTGACAGAGCGGCTTGACCAACTTCTGAGCACTCTCATCACGCAATTGACATCACGCTCATTCTGAGCACGGAAATTCATTTAGTGACAAATGATACAAGGTAGAAAATCTTTTATATATATATATATATATATATATATATATATATATATATATATATATATATATATATATTTATATATTATATAACAAAACATAATAAAACATATGTAAAACATATACACAAATGTATCGAAATATCGAAAATGGGTTTAAAAATCATATCACCGTTATTGAAAAAAAATCTATCGTGATATATTGATATTATATTATTGTCCAGCCCTATGATAGATATAGAGAACAAGGTGAATTAAATATCACTTTTAGCAAATATTGTGAGATTAGATCCAGCATAACTCGTAACATCAAAAAGGAAAAAACATTGATAAATTAACCCACTTCTCATTTACTAGTCTGTTATGAGCCATATCATACCTCTTGAGCCTCCAATCTCCTCCTGATTTGCAGTTTCTGTTTGTTTTTTGAAAATGTAATTGTCTTCAAATCTGAAAATGTAATTTATTTTATAGTGTATGTTGTTATTCGATGTGATACGAAGCTGCAAGCATGTTCTTTTGGACAGAATTTTTAACTAAGGTGTAATGTTGTCCAGATACTGGAATTTCTGACTTCATTACCTTGCTATATATTGATGTTCAATAGGCTACTATTTTTGATATAACAACAATTGTTTCAAAAATGGTACAAAAAATTATTTCTAAAGTAGAAAAATTATTTCTTAAGTTTTTTTTTTCAGTTTTCCTCAAAATAGGTTGATGTGGGCATTGTGGCACTTTAAATGCATGTAATGCCTGTTTCATTTACACTTGAGCAGAAATTCCATATATACCTCACAAAAGTAGCAGAACATTCCAGGAAATCCCTAATATGGATGAAGGCATCCAGCTATTGCTGTTGCATGAAAATAAGATCTGAATAAATATTAAAAGGCTTTAACTGATCATTTACACGACTGCGCCCATAAATGGTTTATATGTGTACTTCCAGCCATCTTAGGTATATTTATAAGAAAGTCGATTTATAATTTAATGCTAACTGACGTAGCATGTTACAGTAGAATATAGCTATAAAACAATAAGCTAGATGCATGAACTCACTGTAATTTAACTATTTCAGAAACGGATTAGAGATTTGTTTTTTATTTCAAAGCATTTTCCCAGATTATGTCAAAATAAGATGTTCCCAAATATCAGTCAGTTTGCTAAAACACAGAAAGAAACCCAGAATGGATAAAAATGACCCAACAGCACACAAGGGGAAAGGTGCACATTTCAGTCTTTATGCAGATGCTGTACAGGCATATCTCATGTTTGCGAGACAAATATTCAGCTGTTTGTTCAGCTGTTACCTCAGAACTTTTTTTTCTGATGCGTTTACTGGTCAGGCACAGAATGAACAAGTATCTCCTGTCTGCTTTACACATTTTAGAAAAACGTTTTGTTGTAATTCTGAATATATATGAATAAAAATAGGCCATTTACAGCTTTCAAATCTGTGTCTGATCAATATGACCAAAATGACTTTTAAGAGAAACTTTGAAAACTGGACTGACACAGTTTCAATTTACTAGAACTTCTAAGTTAAGTGGCTTCAGCACAATTTGCATTGTAAAAGCACTAAATGAAGATGAATTGAATCTACTTAAATGTGCTCACGTTAATGGACTGAACAAAATATGATCTGATTTATTTTACATTTAATGTGCATCAAAATTACAGTGTGTGTAGCCAATGTTTCCAGTGTCTTTTCACCTTTACGCATTTGATGAGATTTTTAAGACTTAATGAAAACTGGTGTTTTTTTTATTTATTTATTCATTTCAGATCTAATTGAAGAGAATGAGGGGAGTAAAGAGGAGGAACATCATGTCAAAATTGAGGAAAAAACTCGTTTACAGACTGATGATATTTTGAAAAAAAGAGACGAAAATCGTTTCACCTGCACTCAGTGTGGAAGGAGTTTGGGAAGAAAAGACAATCTTAAGATTCACATGAGGATCCACACTGGAGAGAAACCATTTACATGCACTCAGTGTGGGAAGAGTTTCAACCGATCATCATCCCTTAATCACCACATGATGATCCACGCTCGAGAGAAACCATTCACCTGCACTCAGTGTGGGAAGAGTTTCAGACACTCATTATTTCTTAAACAACACATGAGGATCCACATTGGAGATAAACCATTCACATGCACTCAGTGTGGGAAGAGTTTCAGCCAATCATCATCCCTTAATCGCCACATGAGGATCCACACTGGAGAGAAACCATTCACATGCACTCGGTGTGGGAAAAGTTTCAGCCATTCATCAAACTTTAACCGACACATGAGGATCCACACTGGAGAGAAACCATTCACATGCACTCAGTGTGGGAAGAGTTTCAGCCAATCATCAAACCTTAATCTACACATGATGATCCACACTGGAGAGAAACCATTCACGTGCACTCAGTGTGGGAAGAGTTTCAGTTGCTCATCTTACCTTAATCACCACATGAGGATCCATACAGGAGAGAAACTATTATCATGCACTCGGTGTGGGAAGAGTTTCAGTCGCTCATTATCTCTTAAAGAACACATGAGGATCCACACTGGAGAGAAACCATTTACATGCACTCAGTGTGGGAAGAGTTTCAGCCAATCATCATCCCTTAATCACCACATGTGGACCCACACTGGAGAGAAACCATTCACATGCACTCAGTGTGGGAAGAGTTTCAGCCAATCATCAAACTTTAACCGACACATGAGGATCCACACTGGAGAGAAACCATTCACTTGCACCTAAGCCACAGTTACACTGGACCTTTCTCCTTATAGACTGCCATTCATATGCACGCAAATGCGTCAGACTGTAAACTCAAGTTTGTGCGTCAAGTTTTGCAGTTCACTGCGTTGCAGAGTTCAAGCTTGATGAACTCTGACCAGCGAAATCACATTAAGCCTAGTTCACACTAAAGGATTTTAAACATCAGCAGATCGCTGTGCCGTTCACACTACATGACTTGACTTTGTGTCTTTTAATCTCTGTGGTGTTCACACTACGCAACACTCTGTGAATGATCCACAAGAGGGGGGTCACACACTACATGATCTGACAACAACTCATTCCCCATCAGCTCATTCAAGCTACCAAACCACAGCCAATGAAATTTTGAGGGAGGAGTCGTCAGAAAAAGCTGAACACTATTGGCTGCTTGTGTGCTGATTACATCACTGACAGTGTTTCAAGCTTTGGAGAAAGCATTTAAAAACTTCGTCAAATCAGCTGATTTATGAGCGGATTAATCACTTATCTGCAAGGTTCCAATGGATAGATACACAGAGAGTTTTCAATTTTTGTAATTGTATAACTCTTTGAAATAAAACTAACAAATAACACCCTGCCGTTTTCTAACTATCAGTGTATTTCTTTCTGACATTGTAATTTTTTTATTACAAAACAGTAAAAAACTGAGCATTTCTGCCTTAAATTACCATATTGGTTAAAGGGCACCTAGGTTACCCCTTTTTTCAGATTTAATATAAGTCTTTTGCGTCTCTAGAATGTGTATATCAAGTTTCAGATCAAAATACCCATCAGATTTTTCATTATACCTTTTACAAGATGCTGTTTTATACTGATTTCCAGCAGGGGGTGGTTTTGTCGTACTGCGCCTTTAAGACGATTCTTTCCCGCCCACTGTTTCTATATGCCTCCTCCCTCAGCTGCGTCAGACAACAGACAGACTTAAAGGAAGGAGGTCTCACGTAGCGTTTGTGAGATACTACAGTAAGAACTAACCTTTACTAATCAGTATTGTGAAGTTGCATTGATGAGTCACACACAATATCGTTACAAAGCGTGCGCGCGCACACACAAACACACACACGCAGGCAGACAGACAGAGCGCGCTTAGCCTAGTTAAGGCTAACCTCAAGTGTGGATATCTGTTATGCTAATGTACAAAATAAACCTGATTTAACTTCCACAAACCGGGATTGAAGTGTCTTCTTTTATAATTGTTCTGACACACGGCTGTGCTGATAAAGTAAAGCTGAAGTAAAACGCTGTTATTAATTACACACATACTCTGTTGTACAACACTTTAAACATGTGAAACTTACTCTTAATCACATTTGATGATGATTGCTGATCCTAGCGAACAGAACAGAGCTTTTATTCCTGGTTGCTTTGCATATGTCTGTCTGGTCTTGTTGACATATACACGCGACTACCGGAACATGTTAATGCGCGCAGCTGTCAATCAATTTGGTGGGCGGGGGAATCATACACCTACGTAATGGTGCGATCGATTTGAAAACAGCTCCAATTGGCTGACCCTTTTTTTGTAGTTAAATTTAAAAAAAAGGACTGGGTGTGTTCATATCACCCCAGTATGACAGTCTATACACTATACCAACACACAGATCTGTCCAAACAGCTTGAAAAGTAGATTTTTTTACCATAGGTGCCCTTTAAAATGACTGCATGCATGTCTGATACTTTTCGCGGTGACTTTAAATATGTGTGCATTTTCTTGCCTAGCAACTTCCTGCTAACATAAACAAAACTTTCTGATGGCAAAAACATCAATTTACTTCAGATATCTTTCAAAACAGCATATTCTGTGCAGTGAAATAGCTCCTGTTTGAAAGTGAAAATGAAAGCCAAGACCTTTAAGTGTTTTAGTATCTTAACTACACATTTATAGGCTGTATTACCAAAAAAAGATTAAATTTTTAGGGTAATGGTGTCATTAAATATGATGCCAGACATTCAAAGCTTAATTTTAATATCTCAATAATAGCTGTGAATGTAAATATGTTGTGACAATATGGCGTTTTATATGAGAATATAATATTATAATATTATATGAGAGTCAGAATGAGCAGTATGGTAATTCTAAGTTACAGAATTCTAGTTCCACTGTTAATATAGCCTACTCTCATGTCTGTACTAACGCAGAATGAACCGAGTGCCCCGATGCCCATTCTGACCAATCACAGATGTTTCTGCTGAGCTCCTGAACACAGGCATTCAGCTCATGCTGATATGCTCTCTTATTGGCTGCAGCTCGTCACTACATCTGACCACACGTGGGGTTGAGTCGGCCGACTGCTCTGGAATATTTAGCATGCTAAATGTTGGATTTCCGTCGGCGAGGTGTCGGCGACGCATCAGCGAGCCTCGTTGATGTGTTGTTTAGTAGTTCACACATAAAGAGCGGCGAGCGCAGAGCTCCCGCAGATTTCTTCCCGATCACAGCCCGATCTGTCGGCGAGCTCGTTAACTTCCAAATCGGGCTCAAATCAGGCTTAAAATCCTTTAGTGTGAACTAGGCATTACTTGACTGTGTGAGACCAATCGAAGATCAAAACATGACCTCTCTGGACAATCGCTCACTTTTTTTAATGTCTAATCATCTTGTTTAATCCCGCCCCTTTTCGCAGCGCCATACAACAAAATGTTGCATGCTCAAACTCTAGTGGGATGAGTTTCAGCAGCTCATCAGAAATTAACCTGTTAAGCTTTTGGGCTATTTTGGGTATTTCTGCCTGAATTTGGCCTTCCGATTTAAAAAGCTTTCCATAACCACATGCAGATGAATAACTACAAAAGTTTGGTATCATTTTAAAAGAAATTCTTTTGAAATTTCATAAAATACTGTGTAGGGGATCAACCTACGTTTTAATATTGATCATGGATTAATTAGCTCATTTTATTGAATCAGATCCTGAAGATTCGAATCATTGATTCGACTCAAATGAGTCAGATTGAATCAGATCAAAAGATTCACACTTTATCTACCATTTGTCCCGCAAATAGAAGACATCGTATCTACCAATCTTGATTATATTATTTATGTGGCCAGCGATAATAACATAACACAGTATTGGGTTAACTTTTAGCAAGGTAACAAAATCTACAGCTCGAGGCAATGACTTAGAAGCACATAAACAAGAACACAGTTCTTACAAATGAGTACAAAGATTTATTGAGCTACACTATGATAAATGAAACCAACTACGTAATAAGCAAACAACAAACGCACACACACATTCACACAGAGGCAGTTCAGAGGATGCAAAATGAGTTGACAACGTCCCAAATTAATTCTAATATCTCTTACAAGATCTTAGAATAACACCTGAGAAACCACCAAAGCAGAGATTTATCTTATCTTTAACTCCTTTCGATCAATCTGCACAAGATCAGCAAGAGACAACATTAGTGTGTGTTACTTGCGCCCTTATTGCTGAAGTCGAATCTCCCTCGCCGGCTGGCCTTGGGGAAACACAGTGCTCCTGATTGGGTGGTTACTCGCTTAGTTGACGTCTTTGGGATTCACATGCTCGTGAATGGCTGTTGTCCTTGGTTACCGAGGTGACGGATTTCTGAGAGTCGGTTAGCTGAAGTTCGTGCAGTTTCGGCGGTCCCAAAACATGGAAGTTGGTGACCCAATCACGTGGCGGCATGGTGTCCGGGCAGGTGAGAGGGGACAGAGAGCAAAAGCATGCGCAAGCCAGCTAATGCAAAAAGCAAAGTTTATTTGTTGCAGGGCGTTTTTAAGTGACCTGGGGCCTCATGTATGTATGTACGCTGCGTACGCACAAAAACTTTGCGTACGCCAGGTTTCATGCTCAGAATGGCTCACGTTTGGATTTACTAACAATGAACTGAACGTGGGAATGTGCGCAGCTTCACGGCAGCTTTCTGGCTGGCGTACGCACATTTTTTGTGCGTGTCTGTTTTATTTCCATTGCGACTCATAGAGGCAGTTGTGCTAAATTCCTCTCTACAAAGTGTCTGAGCCTTGCAATGGCAGCTGTATGAGACGGGTTCATCTAGTAGGTATGTAAGGTTTCCATACCATACAGTTGACCAGCTAAACATTAAAGCACAATTTGCAGCGGTCGCCTGTTTTCCCAATGTAATCTGAGCTATCTACCGCACGCTCATTGCTATAAAGACACTATCTGAAGATGAATTTGCATGCGTGAATCAGAAACATTTCCATTCAATAAATGTGCAAATAAAATATGATGCACAAACTTATTGATGATTCCTACTTGTCTTTCTCGTGATAAATAGTGGGCAAAATCTGATATGTAGCGGGGGAAAAAAAGAAGAAAGAGTTCATCAGACGCTGGATTCGAGCCCAGTTTAAACTCTAACGTGTCGATACATGATCACATGCGTCTTATGAGGTGCGCCACTGAGACTGCTAAGGTTACTGCAACATTTTACAGATATAAACCACACTATTTCTTTTTTTAATGCACTCAGTGCGATGTTCAGACCCAACTGTTAACCGCATCAGCTAAACTCTGCCACTCTATTTTTTTCTTTTGTTGTTAATTCCGGAGAATAAACTTGCAAATAACACTGCTTTTCTTCGGTCTACCTCCGAAAGCAGCACCTCCATTTCACATTCTGTTCAAAGTTTCTCTTTTTGCTTGATTTTGCCATTGCTTTTTCGTTGAGTTTTGCCATTAACATAGTCATTAGCATATTCATACGGGGGAGGAGGCAGGGAGGGGTTTTGTGCTCGTGCATGTTGCGCTCAGTTTCACGTTCATTCGGATGTACAAAAGAATATGCGTGAGATTCGGCGTACGCAGTGTTTCATACATCTGAATTTTTTTCTGCGTACGCACATTTACAGCTTTGTGCGTACGCAATGTTTTAGTAAGATTTCCACGCAAGTCTTCGTACATGAGGCCCTTGCTCCGCTCCCGCTTCGGTGGATGGATGCAGGCTCTGGCATCATGGTGGATCGCGGCGACTCCCCCGGGTTCTGTGGGATGGCTCCTTTCAGCACTTTCCCCTTCGGTGGTGAGCCCCGCGTCTCCTGCTCCTCCCCATGCTGGGAGACGGCAGCAGGCAGATCCTTTCTTCGCCAGCCTCAGGCCGCCCCGGCACTCTGGGCAGACGAACGGGTTTCTCCCCCACTCGGGTTAACTCCCAAACACTCGCCACCTCTCTCAGCGGCAAGGGCATTTGGACAACGCGTCCCTCCTTCTCCCGGGCTTCGGCACCACTGTAATAAAGTTCACGGCCCTTTGGCCGCCGGGAAGAAAGAGGCGGAGAAGCGACGCAGTTTTAAAATATTTATTAATAACAGGGACGGCAGTCTTCGTGTCTAAACCAAAACAAACGGGCGGCAGCTCCTCACGAAGACTGCCGTCAAACTGAAAGCAAAAGTAAAATATGTCTGGGCCATGTCCTCTCTCGGCTTCCTCTGCCATAGTTCCTCCTTTTATGGTCCAGAGCTCCTTCCGTGGGATCCGAGGCAGGTGCGCACCGCAGGTGTATCCACTTACGCGGTGGCCTTACTCCGTTCCCATGGCTCTCGGCCACGCCCCCTCGCCACAGTCTCATATGGATTTTTTGAACATCTGACAGAAATAAAGTCAATCAGGTAAGCAATGAGCGTAGCTGCTGCTGCTTCTCTTCTGTTTCTGCATATTAACAGCAGGTGTTCATCATCAGTGCTCAATCATCACTTAATTAAACTCATCATCGGCTCATTAACTTTAACTCTGCTGCTGAGTAAAATTTGCTCAATTTAGAGAGGGACCAAATGTTCTCTGAACTGAGTAAATTTTACTCTGATGATTTTACTGTGTACAGGTATGGATCATATGTTTTGTCCCATCTAAGATCTTAAAATGTTCTTCACTTCTCATAGTAACAACTAATAATAATAATTGTCATGGTCACATATATTGCTGTAAATGAAGGGATATTTATTTATTAGCATGTTGGTTGCTATATTTTAATGAAACAACTGTTTACTATGTAAATGGAGCTATCAAACCGACACGAGCGTTGAAAATAATACATAAGCTAAACTTTTTCAGGTTTTGTGCAGCCATATATACATGTAAGTAATATCACAGTATAAAAATAACCTACAACACGAAATCTCTAGGACAGGTGAACTTTCTGACGACACAGCGTCACCAGCACAGACCAAACACTGCACAAAGAATGAGATATTTCAAACATGATGTGACCTTAGCATTAATGTAACAATAAAAATAACTTACCGCACAAAATCTCTGTAATGGATGTACGTCTGACAGCGCAGCGTCAGGCACACAGACAAAATACTGCACACACAGTGAAATATTTTAAATGTGATGTGAGCAAAACATACTGTTTATCAGAACAGGATAAAAAATAACCTACCACTCTAAATCACTATGACAGGTGTACTTGCTGACAGCGCAGCCTCACGAACAAAGACAAAATGCTGCACAAAGAGTGAAAAACTTCGAACGTGATGTAACCAGAACATACTGTGCATCAATAAAACAGTATAAAAATAACTTACCACACGAAATCTCTACGACAGGTGTACTTTCTGAAGGCGCAGCCTCACGAATACTGCTCAAAAAGTGAGATATTTCAAACATGTTGTGAACAAAACATACTGTGCATCAATATAACAGTATAAAAATAACTTTCCACACAAAATCACTTTAACATACGAATTTATCTCGACAGCAGATGAACTTTCTGACCCGATAAATTGAGCATTCAGAGCAAGAGAAACTTTGGAAAATCCTCAGCGCTGAGTGAAGTTTATTCATATACTAATTTCGAGAGGATCACGTGCTTATGATTTATCACGTCCAGTCTCGTATTTGCTAATCACTAATCTTCCAATCATATGAGCCCTAAGGCACCATAAATAGCCTCAGTTTTCAGTTCACTTTATCTTCGTTTGGAAGAAACCCCCCTCCTCCCCTTTTCTCCTCCTTTACCTGCGATTGGGTGGCACGGCGGTCCAGTGGTTAGCACTGTGAACCACACAGCAAGAATACTGCCGGTCCTAGTTCTATAGGACCGGTGAGTGTTTCTGTGGGGAGTTTGTATGTCCTTCCCGTGTCCGCGTGGGTTTTCCCCGGGTTCTCCGGTTTCCTCCCACCATCCAAAGACATTCAACATACATAACAATCAAGCTTGTCTAATTCCTTACGTTTCCTTAGCTACAGCGGCAGGGGAGTTCTGAGATCCACCGAGCTCGGGCTCCCTTCTTGCTCTGCCAACGGGAGGAAGCCCCGGGCTCGAGGAGCCTTTGAGCTCGGGGCTCTCTCCCGGGACAGCATGCCAAATAAGCTTTGTAAATCATCAGCTAAGTGTGAACTCTTGAATTGGCCCTGATTTTAAACTTTAGACAATGCATCCCTCCGATTAGCCCAGGGTCTAAGCAAACTGTAGACAATTGCGGCTTCTCGTTGGACGAGAGTCTACAGTCTACAGTTACCATTGCACGTTCCCTGGGCAGATGTCTGCGAATTCCCCAAATGTGGGAATCTCGACTGCATAATTTCTGGTAGTGGGGGACTGCGTTCGCGCTCTCCCCTGAGCACAGTGGTTCAAGACAGAGCTCAGGCGGTAGCGTCGGACCCGGCTGGAGCCAAGTGGTGCTCGCTGCAGAGCCATTTGAGGAGAGCTGAGCTCCAGCGAGGGGGAGCTTAAGCTTGAGCTACACCTATTTTGCACTTCTTCTACGAGTGATGTCACTGGGGGTAGGGTCAGGGGTGGGGTTGGTGTACGCATTAAAACAGCTTACAGGAGGAGGAGCGACAGCTCATGCTCCCCCTCGCCGGAGCTCAGCTCTCCTCAAATGGCTCTGCAGCGAGCACCCCCTCGCTGGAGCGGCGCTTCCCTCTCTTCCTCGTCCTCCGCCAAGCCTCTTTTGCTCCAGTAGAGCCTCGCGCGCCTGCGGAAGGCCTGCCCACCCGTCGCTAGAAGAGTCTGTTCTGACGCCGAAAACTACTTGAAAGGTCCCCCCTCAAAGCGGTTTGACCAGGTGAAGGAACACGCAAAGAGAGCCCCCGGTGGCTTTTGTCCGCCAAGCGAGTGTGCCCTGTGGAATGTCAGACTTTTATTTTTACCGGCCTGCCGCTGTTACTGACGGAACGAATGCAGACCGTGTGAAAGGTCATCATTTTATCTGCCATTAAGTAAGCGAACGCTTCTGCTCGGATCAGAGGTAACTTTGTTTCAAGAACTGCAATCTTTTGCAGACGTCTGTGGCGTTTTGGGCAGAGGGACGGTTCTAAACCAATCTGAACCAGAGGCAATTCCGCAGCCAGCCGTCGGTGGTTTCCCGTCCCAGGAATGTAAGGTGCTTGCAGCGGGAGGTTGTTTTGTTAGCGCTTCCGCTTTCGTCAGTGAAGTTCTTTTGCGGAACGTTTGTAGATCCCGTCGTCTTCTTCAAGCTATGTCGTTTGAGCACTGTGCTGATAGGCTGACGTAAGAAAACAGGACACAAAATATACAAGGCAAGAGTGCAAAGCACGGAGCTCTAGGCAAAGGCGGTCCGAACCGCAGCAAAGCAGGAGGTCGACATGTCCAAATAGACCAAATCAGAAACTAAGCAGAGAAAAACGGCATCTGTAGAGAAAGAAAACAGACGGAGGAAAAGAAAGAAAGAACAGGAGGATCCCCTCCCCTCCCCCCATAGAGGGTCTGTTATCCCCAGATCGAGTGCGTCCAGTGGAATCCATGTGTTGGCAGCCCCAACTGATGACAAAACACAAAGCAAGCATCTGGAGGAAGCTCAAACTCTTCATGCGTTGCCACAGTTACTAGCGAGTGGTTTGCAAGCACAGGCACGTCTGCTGCAAGTACAGCGCCGTCAGGAGACAGGGGTTGCTGGCCCATTCCCCATGCTCGGTGGCTGGGCATCACCATCCTGGAGTACGTCCGATAGAAATTGGCGGCTGCCATTTGCTCCTCCCGGCAACTCATATTTACCTTGCAGGGGAGATACCATGATCAAGAAGGTGGTTCACCCAGGGCGACGCTTAGCCATTGTACTCCGGTCACGCTGACCTCTGCCAGCGCAGAGAGACGGAAAGTCACTTTCCACAATGTTTTCATTCAGTGTTCTACGCTGGTGGAATCACCTTCCCATTCCCACTCGGATTACGGATACACTGGTGTCCTTCAAACGACAGCTAACACCCATCTCTTCAGAGTACACCCGAACCCCGGTGAATATCCCTCTCTCTAAAGAAAACGAAACTCCTACTCCAGCACTAAATTCTCTGAGCACAAACAAATTACTTGGAATAAATAGCCCTTTTTCGTATGCATTGCCTCGTCTTGTTGAATACCTCCACTATTGTATGTCGCTTTGGACAAAAGTGTCCGCTAATTGTATGCTTCCGCCCAGTTTCGAACAGGAGACCTTTAGCGTGTAATGCAAACATGATAAACACTACACTACGGAAACCAATAGGCCAGTGCTGCTTCAAGTATTTATAGTCTTTTTTTATAGAGCTGTCTTGTACGGTCTGCACCGTGAAGGGCCAGCAAACGCACTGGCCACCTGCTCATGCACAACACAAAGCTAAAAGAAATCAGATTCTACGCAAGTTTGCGACACCGCGAGGGGCGGTAAACACTGAGCTGAATTCAAACTTCTAGACTCACACCGCTCTGCAGAAAGAATGTTTTCAGTGAACGTCAGTCCTCAACAGAAGCCTGATTTGACAATTGTCATAAAAGCCAGAGGATGTTTCCTCCCAGTTTCGAACTGGGGACCTTTCGCGTGTGAGGCGAACGTGATAACCACTACACTACGGAAACCTTCAGGGTAATCAAGCAGATAACCCTTTTTGATTGGGTGCCTGTTGACGATCATTGCTGGAAGAAGAGCACTGTTTCTGCTCAGTTTCGAACCAAGGATCTTTCGCATGCTAGGCAAACATGATGACCACTACACTACAGAAACCCCAAAAGTGCTTTCACCAGCGAAGTTAGGCCTGCAAGGATAAAACAAGGTGTACGCGTTTGTCAATGAAGCGGACAAAGCCAACTCAGCGTGACAAGCTCCCTGCAGTTATTAGGGCCGATTTACAATCTGGGCCCAACACAGCTGTACAGAAGCACCTGAATTCTGGGCGTTCCTTCATCACATTGTCTGAGCTCATGCATAGTCGACAGGTTTTTACCTGATTGGTGTGCATGACTCTAAAGTGCTGTGGCCCTTCCGCCGTCTCGATTTTGGTACTGTATGGTAAGGAGACCATCTCTTCCGGAAATCTGTTTTTTACAAACCTTGTTCCATCTTCTATGTTTGTGCCAGGATACAATCTTCTTTTAATTTTAGATATGGGAAAACTCCCCATCTCTCTAGCTTGCTTAAAATTTCTTCATTTGCTAGGTAAACAGGCAGATGCTTGAACGAAACAACATAGTCTCTGTTTTGTAACCTCCGTACTTCAGATTTCACTCCTTTAATTGTCAATCCATTGTCTATTAAAATTTCGGTGTCATCTTCAGTCTCCATTGTTACTTCATACTCCCTTTGTTTGTTTGGGTCTCACCGCCAGCATTCTTCCTTCTCCAATCAGCTCCGTGACTGCTTTGGTTATATCAAATCTTCTTGCATCTTTTACATTTTCTACTTCTACAGTTACTGTTGCTTCCTTTGTGCATACTCTTCTTTGTACCTATTGCTTATCCTTACCTTTCTCACCTCTTCGTTGGCCGGGCTCTTCATTTTATTTATCTCTTTGTCTGTTGTCAAGTCCATTTTCTTTATCTCTTCGTCTATTATCCAGCCCATTTTCTTTATCCTTTCTTGCAAGTCCCTCCATTTCCATGTCGTTGCCGGGGAATCTGTCCATGATTAAAAAAAAAAAAAACATTACATAACCACCCTTCAGTCAGCAAAATGCTGCTGTTAGGTGGTTTTTAAAGACAAAAAGAAAACAAACAAACAAAAACACTCAAGGTCAATAAACAAAAAGGTAGACAAACAAAATGGGGAGAGCCTTTCTCTCCTTACTGCTGCAAACTCACTTCCTGTTTGCTCTATAGCCCCCTCAGGGTGGTGTGGCCGTAAGCAATGACAGCTGTCAAGTGTTGGCTATTGAAACCAGGCGCAGCCCCAGGAGGCGAGCACAGATTAGCTGCCTGCAGCGCCAATGAGCTGGACAGCCGGAGCTGGGCAAGCTGTGAAGCACCAGATTCCATGTCACGGTACTGCGGTGTGGCTCCCAGGAGACAGCTCCTGCCTAGCTTGCATGTCAGGATGGCCGAGCGGTCTAAGGCGCTGCGTTCAGGTCGCAGTCTCCCCTGGAGGCGTGGGTTCGAATCCCACTTCTGACAAACCGAGCCTGCGGCAGTGCGCTCAGGCTGAATTCTTTAACTCTCTGCCCCCATGTCCGAATGATACAGTAACACTGACAAAGTGCCGCATCACGCGGGCTTTAATGCAAGTGCACTGAAAGGGGATCAAAAGAATTGTCCTGGGATGGTGTTGCTTTTTAAGGTTTGCAGGGCATTTTTTTCCTCAAATCCTCGTACAACGTCAAGTCATGACATTTGACAGATCCATGCCCTTGTATCGTGGATCATCCAGTGAGCAGAGAGCCAATTGAGAATGTGCGTAAAAGCAAATCTGAATGTTTCCGCCCAGTTTCTAACAGGAGACCCTCCGCTTGTAAAGCCATCGTGATAACCACAGGAGCCTCCGGTTAGGGTGAGAGCACTGTCTTGTGGTGCCAGCGCAGAGAGACGGAAAGTCACTTTCCACAATGTTTTCATTCAATGTTCTACGCTGGTGGAATCACCTTCCCATTCCCACTCAGATTACGGATACAACGGTGTCCTTCAAACGACAGCTAACACCCATCTCTTCAGAGTACACCCGAACCCCGGTGAATATCCCTCTCTCTAAAGAAAACGAAACTCCTACTCCAGCACTAAATTCTCTGAGCACAAACAAATTACTTGGAATAAATAGCCCTTTTTCGTATGCATTGCCTCGTCTTGTTGAATACCTCCACTATTGTATGTCGCTTTGGACAAAAGTGTCCGCTAATTGTATGCTTCCGCCCAGTTTCGAACAGGAGACCTTTAGCGTGTAATGCAAACATGATAAACACTACACTACGGAAACCAATAGGCCAGTGCTGCTTCAAGTATTTATAGTCTTTTTTTATAGAGCTGTCTTGTACGGTCTGCACTGTGAAGGGCCAGCAAACGCACTGGCCACCTGCTCATGCACAACACAAAGCTAAAAGAAATCAGATTCTACGAAAGTTTGCGACACCGCGAGGGGCGGTAAACACTGAGCTGAATTCAAACTTCTAGCCTCACACCGCTCTGCAGAAAGAATGTGTTCAGTGAACGTCAGTACTCAAGAGAAGCCTGATTTGACAATTGTCATAAAAGCCAGAGGTTGTTTCCGCTCAGTTTCGAACTGGGGACCTTTCGCGTGTGAGGCGAACGTGATAACCACTACACTACGGAAACCTTCAGGCAAATCAAGCTGATAACCCTTTTTGATTGGGTGCCTGTCGACGATCATTGCTGGTGCAGCAGTGGATGCTATTATTTTCTGGCCAAAAGAAGAGCACTGTTTCTGCTCGGTTTCGAACCGAGGACCTTTCGCGTGTTAGGCGAACGTGATGACCACTACACTACAGAAACCCCACAAGTGCTTTCACCAGCGAAGTTAGGCCTGCAACGATAAAACAAGGCGTACGCGTTGGTCAATCGAGCGGACAAAGCCAACTCAGCGTGACAAGCTCCCTGGAGGTATTAGGGCCAATTTACAATCCGGGCCCGACACAGCTGTACAGGTCCTTGCGAAATGTCCCCTTTCGTCATATTTGAAGCACCTGAATTCTGGGCGTTCCTTCATCACATTTTCTGAGCTCATGCATAGTCGACAGGTTTTTACCTGATTGGTGTGCATGAGTCTAAAGTGCTGTGGCGCTTCCGCCGTCTCGATTTTGGTACTGTATGGTAAGGAGACCATCTCTTCCGGAAATCTGTTTTTTACAAACCTTGTTCCATCTTCTATGTTTGTGCCAGGATACAATCTTCTTTTAATTTTAGATATGGGGAAAACTCCCCATCTCTCTAGCTTGCTTAAAATTCCTTCATTTGCTAGGTAAACAGGCAGATGCTTGAACGAAACAACATAGTCTCTGTTTCGTAACCTCCGTACTTCAGATTTCACTCCTTTAATTGTCAATCCATTGTCTATTAAAATTTTGGTGTCATCTTCAGTCTCCATTGTTACTTCATACTCCCTTTGTTTGTTTGGGTCTCACAGCCAGCATTCTTCCTTCTCCAATCAGCTCCGTGACTCCTTTGGTTATATCAAATCTTCTTGCATCTTTTACATTTCTACGTCTACAGTTACTGTTGCTTTCTTTGTGCATACTCTTCTTTGTATCTCTTGCTTATCCTTACCTTTTTCACCTCTTCGTTGGCCGGGCTCTTCATTTTATTTATCTCTGTGTCTGTTGTCAAGTCCATTTTCTTTATCTCTTCATCTATTATCCAGCCCATTTTCTTTATCCTTTCGTGCAAGTCCCTCCATTTCCATGTCATTGCCGGGTAATCTGTCCATGATTAAAAATAAAACACACAACATAACCACCCTCAAGTCAGCAAAATGCTGCTGTTAGGTGGTTTTTAAAGACAAAAACAAAACAAACCTGTTTGAATGTATAATGCTCCAAGGTAAAGGTATGACGTAACACTTTGTTGTTGTGTTTTTTTATATTTTTTTCATGAAAAATAAAGCATACTACTTAATGTGTTATTATGTAGTATTTGTTGTAGCATGGTTATGCTTCTGGATATTATTGTTCTGTATTTTGACGTACAAATGATCTATAGAAATGTCATAGAACTACAGTGTATATGGAGTTAAAAGTCAAGAAGTCACAGCCCTAGACCGACAAGTTGAGTCACTTCTTTGCTTATAAATAGTTTTTTTTTTTTTTTTATCCAGTAGCTTCAGTGAGGTAAAGTGATCTTATCCATTTCACAGATTTAAGCTGCATGGCAAAAACACATAACATTATGTAAGTCATTGGTCTAGGAGGATCGTGATAGCATCAAATAGCTATCTCAGCGCATAGTATCAGAACCACTCCCTAAATAGGTCTCATTCATTTCACTGATTTGAAGCTGCAAGGAAAGAAGGAAAAGGTTCCACTGAAATTTGAACTCGGACCACTGGATTCCAGAAGTCCAGAGTGCTAACCATTACACCATAGAGCCAAGATCTTAATTAGAGTATATCTAATGCTTGCAAACTGGCATTGAAACAGGCCAGTTTCTGTGAACACTATGATGTCCCTCAAAACAGCAGAGAACTACAAGGGCTCATCCGGGATTTGAACCCAGGACCTCCTGCACCCTAAGCGAGAATCATACCCCTAGACCAATGAGCCACAAAAGCTCAAGCATTTCATAAGGCATCAAAATCAGCAGATGGTCATGAATCCTTATTTAACCCTTAAAGACAGAGACAGCCACCCACGGCTAAAAATAAGTATTGTTCTTAAATGTTTAATAACTTTTGATCTTCTGATCCGATCCGCACAATTCAAAGATTGGCATAAAGAAGAGAGTCTCAGCTTTCAATTTTGCAATACATTACATTCACAGACCTTCAGAGTCACCAGGATCAGTGTGGTTACGTCATCAAATTTTAACAGCGCTGATTTGACAAAGAAACGCTTGTGGCTTGTCTCAAGACAAACTAGACATGATGCTTTGATGCATTGTCCATCCTCCATGCCCAGATTGGTTCAAACTTGCTCTCTCTCAACCAATAAGCATGGGTTTCGCTTTGTGGACCAGTAATCAGCAATTTGAACAACCCGAAATGAGAAATAGGCTGTACATTTACACACAGTTAAATAAAATGCAAAAAAAAAGTTTTGCTTGAAATAATTCTCATACTAAGTACTTTTGCATGGACAACATCACAAAAACATGACGAAACAGTGACACAGCAAAGATGAAGTGCTGGTCTTGCTGTTTTCAAAGGACGCAAATGGCGGTGTGGCTTTTTGTCTGCAACGCAAAAGTTGATAAGCCGCAGGGTTAACACCATATGCTGGCACATAAAACCAAAGGATGGTCCATATTGAATCTAGTTTAGTTATATAACTATTTATAGTATAGTAAATATTTATATCTAAGTTTTTACTGAGGATTTGCACCATGTTTATTTGAACTTTGACACATTATTTATAATTTTATTATTTTTTATTTGTTTATTGTAAGTAGTGTTGTTTATGGTAACTGAATATATATATTATTTGGAAAAAGTCAAACCTGCTTCATTTTTCTGTTATTTTGTAACAATCTTTCTGTTTAGTTCATTCCCAGAACTTTTGGGCAAATATATTGTCAGTAAATAAATGCACTATTTTTTTCCCCAATGAAAAACGCCTTAGAATAACATTGAAATACATTGCTATAACTTGCTCAGGGAAAAGTGGTTGTAGACACAATTTATTTTGGAAGTATAAAACATGGTAGTGTGTATTTCTAAAGAAAAAAAAACTTCATGAGGTTTTGTTTGTAATAACTAGAAAATGCCAATTTTTAAAAAAACGTTTTTCTTAAAATTCTGGAATATTTTCTGTCTGTTCATATGTTTTTGGACCAAAAAAGTTTTAGACTGGACCTTTAAATGATACAGATTGAAGCTTTAGGTTCTCCTGTTTAAAATAATATATGACACTTGAGGCTGACTGCTAAAATAACAATAAAGCTGCTTTTGAAAAAAAAAAATAATATAGGCCCATTAGGTGCCCACAAAATACCTCTAGGTCTTTAAGGGTTAAACAGTGATTGCAGATATGAAGAAATTTGCAGGGGTGGTGAAAGCATCTTTCTATATTAAAATTATAACAAGATAGAAAGGAGGGAGGGTTTTGGGCTGAGGAAGGAAGAAGTAGAGCGGGGATAGCAGAGGTAGATTTGTGGAGTACATAGCTGTTGGTAGCTTTGGGTTTGTAGTTCTTGGTCAGAGGAGGGGATTATGAAGGGACAGGAAGGGGCCGTGTGCAGATTTGAACGGTAGACCGCGCAGGAAAGATTACGACATCATAACTCTGTTGTAAACTCTGATCCTCGGCGCATGTGGCAGGGCATCCAGGCCATCACCAACTACAAACCCAGCCAGTCCACAGCCACAGACGTCTCCTTCCTGAACGAGCTAAATGACTTTTATTCCCGCTTTGATAGAGACAATAAAGAACCCTACACCAGGATCACTTCCTCCACCGACCACTCACCTATCACACTCACCTCCTCAGAAGTACATGCGGCACTGAGTCGTATCAATGTGCGTAAAGCTGCTGGACCAGACGATATTCCTGGGCGTGTCCTCAAAGCATGTGCAGAACAGCTCGCTGGGGTATTCACAGACATTTTCAACCTGTCGCTCAACCTAGCAGCTGTGCCAACATGCTTTAAAACCACCTCTATTGTGCCAATGCCCAAACACTCCAGCCCAACATGCCTGAATGACTACCGCCCTGTAGCACTCACACCCATCATCATGAAGTGTTTCGAGCGATTGGTCCTGGCACATCTAAAAGACTCTCTGCCATCCACACTGGACCCACATCAGTTTGCCTACCGTGGCAACAGGAGCACAGATGATGCAGTCTCTATAGCACTGCACTCTGTACTCACACACCTGGACAATAAAAACACTTATGCACGAATGCTGTTTGTGGACTTCAGCTCAGCATTCAACACTGTCATACCCTCCATGTTACTGATCAAACTCAGAGACCTGGATATCGACACATCACTCTGCAACTGGATTATGGACTTTCTGACTAACAGACCTCAGAATGTTAGATCAGGCCACATCTGCTCCACCTACGTCACACTCAAAACTGGTGTAACACAGGGCTGTGTGCTGAGCCCCTTCCTCTACTCCCTTTTTACCGTTGACTGTAGGCCTGTTAATAGATCCAACACCATCATCAAATTTGCAGATGACACCACAGTGATTGGTCTAATCAGCAACAATGATGAGACGGCCTACAGGGAGGAGATACAGCATCTGGCCACTTGGTGCACCGACAATAATCTGCTCCTTAACACCAACAAGACCAAGGAGCTCATTGTGGACTTCAGAAAGGGACGAACAGGCTCACATAATCCCATCCACATCAATGGGATGGCTGTTGAGCCTGTCTCATCCTTTAAGTTCCTGGGGACCCACATCTCAAATGACCTTTCCTGGACCACCAACACCTCCAGCCTGATCAAGAAGGCTCACCAGCGCCTATTCTTCTTAAGGCAACTGAAGAAGAACCAGCTTTCATCAGCCGTCTTGGTGAACTTCTACCGCTGCACAATAGAGAGCATCCTGACAAACTGTGTCACAGTCTGGTATGGAAGCTGCTCTGTTGCTGATCGTAAGGCACTGCAGCGGGTGGTGAAAACTGCCCAACGCATCACAGGGACCACACTGCCAGCCATAGAGGACATCCAGAAGACACAGTTTGCGCCGAGCATGCAGTATTCTGAAGTACACCTTTCACCCCGCTCACAGACTGTTTTCTGTCCTGCCCTCCGGCAGGCGCTTCAGGCTCCCCCGGACAAAAACCAGCAGACTGAGGAACAGCTTTTTCCCCAGAGCTGTCTCCCTCCTGAACTCTGCCCCCCACTGACTCTTTTGCCCCCCAATACACCCCCCACTCTCCTCTAACTTAAACTCCTCGCAATAACTGCACTGTTTAACATTTGCACATTTAAAAATTTGCACATTAACTGCACCACATTGAACTGTTTACTTATTGAACTGTACATACCCACTGCATATGGACATTTGTAATTATGTACACACCCACTATACATATACACTTGTAATCATGCTTATTTATCTGCATACTACTGATTATTAATAGCAACCTGTACATATATTCATATATTGTTACATATACACTTGTAATCATGTTTATCTATACCTGTACATATATTCATATATTGTAACATATACACTTGTAATCATGTTTATTTATCTGCACACTACTGATTATTAATAGCAACCTGTACATATATTCATATATTGTAAATCTGCTCATAGCTTATCCAACCTGTATATAATGTTCATAGTACATCCATCTGTAAATATCACCATAGTTTTCTATAACTGCACTTTATAACTTATTCCTGTATCCTGCACTTGCTGCTATTGCACTGCTGGTTAGACCTAAACTGCATTTCGTTGCATTGTACTTGTACATGTGTAATGACAATAAAGTTGAATCTAATCTAAAGATCAGTATCCATAGCCCCCCAGTAGGGACACTGATTCCACAGAGTAACACGAATAGTGCATTTTGCAGAAAATAATTTTTGGTACGTGTAAAAATGAGTAGGGAGAGGAAGAGCGTTAGGACTTGTAGAGAAAGACTGAGGGAGGTTGGAAGGGCGATAGTATTGACGAGGGTTGAGAGTGGAAGGGATGTCTTGAAGAGTAGAGCTGGAGTTTTCACTGGAATGTATTGCCAAAACACTACAAATGGCTGTTTTCAACTATATTTCCATTTTTTAACTCACATAAAACTGCCTGAAAGCTTGGAAAAAACATTACCTACTGCTTACTCATCTGCTTACATCACCTTCCTTGCCACTCCACACATTCAACACAATTTCTCAATCCAGCTGGGATCATCCACCATTACCCCCATGTATTTCAGTAAAGAGAGGACATTGCTAACACCGCTCCATTATGCAGATGTGCATTTTTCAATGTCAGAAAAATCAGACTCTTCTTAACAGATCATGCTGCACAACTTTTAGTGCAAACTCTTGTTGTTTCAAGGCTGGACTCTGATAGTGCTCTGCTAGCTGGACTCCCATCCTGCACCATTAATCCTCTATGCTCCAGAACACTGAAGCTCATCTGGTCTTCAATGAGAGCCCATGTAACTCCTCTCTTTATCTATCTGCATTGGTTACCGTTCGAGGCTCGTATCAAGTTAAAATCACTGGCACTGCAATCTCTTAGCTCCACCTACTGCTGAAGTTCTACATTCCCTTCAGGAGCCTCCAATCTGGAAGTGAGTGCAGGCTATAAATCACTTTTATAAAACCTTTTCATTGACTGTTTCATGCTGGAGAAATGTCTTCCCATTCCCAACTATATGTAAGATTCTTAGTCTCAAAACTAAAATAAGATAAAAAACTAAATAACATTAATCCATGCACAGCACTATTTATTTACAAAATCCAATTCATAAATTCAAAAACAATTTGTAAATTAACAAAAATTGGATTTGTGAATTTAAGAATTGTGTGTTATTTCAAAAAAATTCCAGAGACCTAAGGAGATCACAAAATTTTTCATACTTTGTCATAATTTGTCAATAATAAATACCCTGAGCATAATGGTACGAGGCATGGGCCTGCCCTGGATGGCAACTGCTCATTTGAAGGCCATTGGGATGGACCAAACCAGATCACTTAAAAACCTCTCGTAACAGTAAAACTTTGCATTTTGCATTCTGCTGCTCTCTCCCCCCTCTCTCCTTGCTCTTGGACACTGCAGCGCCATGCAACCTCTTAAAGTTTAGGAACTGCCGAAACTGCAAAAAACTTCAGCAAACCGACTTTTAGCAGAGTCTTTCACCCCGGTAATCCAGGACAACTTCCACTTACAAGCGAGTGAATCCTAAGGACGTCACTGAAGCTAAGTCACCAACCAATCAGCACTGCCATGTTTCGTTGAGCCCAGTCGGCGAAGGAAACTCAAACAGATGTTGTCTCTTGCTGATCTGGTGCAAATTGATCTTAAGCAGTTAAAGATAAGCAAAATCTCTGCTTTTAGGGTTTCCCAGGTGTGATTCTAAGATCTAGTAATAAGACCTAAAATTAATTTGGGACCATTGTCAACACATTTTGCACAAGCACCAGAATTAAGAACCACTGCTCTGAGGCTTCATCTTGGTTTATAGTTGAACAAGCCATCCTACTTCCCTTCCACCACTAAAATTTCTATCTATATATCTATATATATATGTATTCATTTTATTTTTTAAAGGTGTTATTTTTTAGGCTGACCTCAAAAACATAATAATTTTTACTTACAGAATTGTAGGTGCAGGCTAGGACGGTCTCTGATATTTGCAGATAACATTGTGCTTTTGGCTTCATAGGACATGGAACTTCAGCATGCATGGTTTGCTGCATTATGGTTTGCTGCTAAGTGTGACATGGCAGGAAAAATAAACAGCACCTCTAAGTCAAAACCATGGTGCTTGACTGGAAAAAGGTGCCCATCTCCAGTTTGTAGGAGAGTCCTTACCCCAAATGGAGTTTAAGTATTTGCATTAATTTATTTTTTCTTCATGTGGAATGGAATGTGAGATTAAAAGATGGATCAGTGCAGTGGCAGCAGTAATGCAGTTGATGTGATTGTCTGTTGTGGTGAAGGAGCTGAGATGAAAGGCAAAGTTCTCAATTTACCACTCAATCTAGGTTCCTACTCTCACCTATGGTCATGACTGAAAGGTCAAGATCTCGGATACAACCGGACACATTTTACAAAGTGTTATGGCCCGCTTGTTTGAGTTGCAACATAAAAGAGAGATGAGCCAACAAAATAGCCTAAATGCAAAATGATTTATAATAAAATGTAACTCATAGAACAATCAATCAAAGCAACCAACAAATGTCTAGGGATAATAATGAAGATAAAGAACTTAGGATATAATCACAACAACACTTTAACTACATGATAAAAGTAATGCAATACAAAACCATAAGGTTTAAGAGTCAATGAGATGGCAGGTCTTGACATGAGGACTCCAGAGTAGCAACACCTTTCTGGGGTAGCTAGCGGAGTCTATGTAAATGGTTTCTCTCCAGTGTGGGTCTTCATGTGTTTATTAAGGTCTGATGAGTTACTGAAACTCATCCCACATCGAAGCTGCAGTCACACTAGAGTTTGAGCATGAGGGGCGGGATTAAACAAGATGATTCGACATGAATGGTTTCTCTCCAGTGTGGCTCATGATGTGTCGATTAAGGGATGATGATTGGCGGAAACTCTTTCCACACTGAGTGCATGTGAATGGTTTCTCTCCAGTGTGGATTTTCATGTGACTGTTAAGGTGTGACAATTGGTTGAAACTCTTCCCACACTGAGTGCATGTGAATGGTTTCTCTCCTGTGTGGATTTTCATGTGTTTATTAAGGTGTGACGATTGGTTGAAACTTTTCCCACACTGGGTGCATGTGAATGGTTTCTCTCTAGTGTGGATCCTCATGTGTTTATTAAGGTATGATGATTGGCTGAAACTCTTCCCACACTGAGTGCATGTGAATGGTTTCTCTCCAGTGTGGATTTTCATGTGATCGTTAAGGTGTGATGATCTGTTGAAACTCCTCCCACACTGAGTGCATGTGAATGGTTTCTCTCCAGTGTGGATTTTCATGTGTTTATTAAGGGTTGATGATCGGTTGAAACTCTTCCCACACTGAGTGCATGTGAATGGTTGCTCTCCAGTGTGGATCCACATGTGAAGGTTAAGGTATGATGAGCAGCTGAAACTCTTCCCACACTGAGTGCATGTGAATGGTTTCTCTCCAGTGTGGATCATCATGTGAATCTTAAGATGGCCTTTTCTTCCAAAACTCTTTCCACACTGAGTGCATGTGAATGGTTTCTCTCCAGTGTGGATCCTCATGTGAATCTTAAGATCGCCTTTTCTTCCAAAACTCCTTCCACATTGAGTGCAGGTGAAACGATTCTTGTCTCTCCTTTTCAAAATGCCATCAGTCTGTAAATGAGTTTTTTCCTCAATTTTGACATGATGTTCCTCCTCTTTACTCCCCTCATTCTCTTCAATTCGGTCTGAAATAAATAAATAAATAAAATAAGTTTTCATTAAGTCTTAAACATTCTCATTAAAAGCTGAAAAGTGAAGACACTGGAAACATTGGCTACACACACTGTAATTTTGATGCACATTAAATGTAATATAAATCAGATCATATTTTGTTTGGTCCATTAACGTGTACACATTTAAGCAGATTTAATTCATCTTTATTTATCTAGTGCTTTTACCATGTAAAATGTGTCAAAGCCGCTTAACATAGAAGTTATATTATATGGACTCTATGCACGAACTCTGCTGACGTGGTTCTGGTAGAATATCAATCAGGCTCTTTACGTCTACATAGCGCGCTCTACGCCGAAATCTAATAGCGGCGAAACCTAAATGCATCAGAGGATGGCAAAAAAGGGAAATTTACTCTTAAATTGATGATGATCTAGTGCCAGTGGATGTCCAGCATCTGGAACATCATTTTTGTTCAGTTCCAGAACCCACAATAGTTGATTAATACACCAGATCAGTCTGACAATTTCCGTTAAGAGGTGGAATGACCAAAAGGAGACTGCGAGTATTTATATGCAAAACCTAATCAAAGTACCCATTGGGTTTTAAAAGCATTTATAAAAGTCTTAAATTTGATAATCTCAAATTAAGGCCTTAATAGCCTTGAATTATTATACAAAGTCTTGGGTTTTGTTACAAAGGTCTTATTTTAATAATTTATATTACCTTTCTTAGAATTAAGTTCATATAATAACAAAATTAACTGTAACTAATGTAAGCTAACTAAAAAATCATGCAGCGCAACGTTGAGTACATCTCACGCTCCACGTAATAGCAGAAAGCACGAAAGCATGCACACCCGTTACTATGGTTACTTGATGTGAGCTACAGAACAAGATCGTTACTAGCCTAGTTTGTGGGTTTGTTTAATCCGCTTTGGCCAAGGAATCCGAATTACGTTTGGGTCAAACTTTTAAGCTAGCAACGATGGATGTTACAGCCCTGGACTCCCATATAAGGGGTGCCAAACACACCGTGTGTAGTACTGCTCATCAGCGCAAACACCTATTGTGGAGTTCTGTGCACTGGAGACCACTTCGGTTACTAAAACACCTTTGGCTATCAGTAATTAGGAAATTTCTACATTAGAAGCATTGAAACCACGGAGTGTTGGGCAGTAGCATCGCTACAAGTAGTGACGGTACTAGCGTAACTATATTTCTCAGTAGCGTCACTACTTTCTAAATCAAATAGCTTTTGTGTAGCGAAGCTATTATTTTAGTCAAGTAGCGTCCACACAATCTACATATACTGATTGCGGATCAATAAGTGACGGCACTGACACTCACGTAGCTTGGAGGCCGGTGTCTAGGCGATAAAAGTAAATCCATATTTTGTCGAGAATGTTAATTTCTTCTTTCTGTTTTACAATGGTCGACAACAAACTTTTTCATCATTGGGCTGACACGAGAAGCTTGATTGAAAGATGAATGAGTGATATATATATATATATATATATATATATATATATATATATATATATATATATTAGGGATGTAACGGTATTGTAAATTAACTTAATTCAATATAGTAATATTGAATTAAGTAATCCACCTAGCTCTGTTGGCATCTGCAGAGATTTAAGTTTTTTTGCCATTCCATATAAATCTAGAAAAAGCACTTTCAAGCTGTGCAGAGTCTTTCCTGCTTAACCATAAGGGTGTCATTTGAAAAGGGTATAATAATCGGGGGAGAATATTCATCTTAATTAAGCTTATTCTACCAAAAAGTGAAAGGGGAAGGGTTTGCCAGCGGTTTAAGTCTTTTTTTCAAGTGGTGCTCGCTGCAGAGCCATTTGGGCGAGCTGAGCTCCAGCGAGGGGGAGGTTGAGCTTGAGCTCCACCTTTTTTGCACTTCTTCTCCGAGTGATGTCACTGGGGGTAGGGTTAGGGGTGGGGTTGGTGTACGCATTAAAACAGCTTACAGGAGGCAGAGCGAGAGCTCATGCTTCCCCTCGCTAGAGCTCAGCTCTGCTCAAATGGCTCTGCAGCGAGCACCCTCTCCTTTTTTTTAGACCATTTGAACAATTGGGGCATAATTGAGTTTCCCTAATTTATTTAAGTCAGTTGACACTTTAATTCCGAAATAAACAAATCCAGATTTTGACCATTTAAAAGGAAAATTTACTGTAGATTCAGCATCGAAATTACCTACTGGCAATGCTTCTGATTTATTGAAGTTAATTTTGTAGCCAAAATCTAAAGCTAAAGCTAAATTTTTTTGCAGCTAAAAAAAAATTGCAGCTAAAAAAAAGCTAAAATTTTTAAGCTAAAATCTTTAAAAAATGATAGTGTTCAGGTGATGATAAAAACAGCAGAATATCATCTGCATAAAGTGCAATTTTGTGTTCACAACTCTTCATTGATATACCCTTTATATTTTTAATCTGTCTGATAGCTTTTGTTAGAGGTTCCAGAGCCAATGCAAACAGAAGAGGGCTCAGTGGGCAGCCCTGCCTGGTGCCCCTAGCAAGTGGAATAGGATCTGACCGTAGACCATTAGTAACAACGCAAGACATTGTGGAGTGATAGATCATTTGAATCTCTTTTAGAAATTCACCCTTTATACAGAATATATGCAGAGTTTCAAACAGATAACTCCACTCAACCCCATCAAAAGCTGAAGATGCAGAGATTGCTTTATAGTTTTGTTGATTGGTGTACTGTATAACTTTCATGAGTCTTCTTATATTTGTAATAGAGAAATGTTCTGTACAAAGCCTGTCTGGTCTGGGTTTATAAGGTGGGGGAGAACTCCTGGGCAGGAGCTTAGAGAGTATCTTGGCATCTAACCCAATCAAGCAAATAGGTCTATATGAACTACGTTCATCAGGTGATTTATTTTTCTACCACTCGATTTGAACATTTTTAACCTGCTTGGAAAACCAGATTGAGACAAATCCTGCATGTTCGTAGCAAGTGCGCATAATTTACGCTTATATTAGTGAGTTTGCATTATTGTATAAAACGTATGCAAATGCCTAATGCCTCCTTTGCTGTAAACTGGAATGATGAGGAGATGGCAAGATGACATACTTTGTTACATGTTTTCAATCATTTGTACTTTCGTCTTTGTTTTCTTGCCTTTGTGCATGTCCTAAAGCTTAGCTGAAGACCTACGTGGCGACATTGTATATACCCAACAAGATGCAGAAATGCCATCTAAAAAGGTTTCCTGCTGTTTGTCCAATCAGGGACAGTGGCAATGTAAATATACAAATAATAATGTTAACCCTGGGTTTGTGAATGTGAAACATCTGTTAATGAACATCTAGGATTGTATTTTAACCCCAGGTATAACATGAGCAGTGTGGAACGTGATTACAGATAACCCAGGATTCTGTTTATCCAGAGTTAGAATGACCCAGGGTTAACAATTTTTGCATGCTGTAATCCATATCTAAATCAGCAAAAGTCTTTTTTAGACTAGTTTGTTGGCCAGTTGTAGTCAGTGCAATGCTAAACATTATTGTTCCACCATAATTTGTTTGTTTTGCCTCATGTCATCTCACAACAACATCATATAGTTTAGAATACTGTACAATATTTTAAAATAATTCATTATCTAAGTGTCCATTTCATTCAGAATATTTAATATTGGGGGCATCCACGATTTTTGACAAACTTCAAACAAGACCATTTTGGTTATTTGGTGTTTGAGAATGAAAATCAACCTGTTTGTTCCTGCAGATCCTCCTGTTTGACTGTGAATGTTTCTTCAATCTTCACATCTTCACTCTCCTCTTTAATAAACGCCATCTTTAAAACAGTGTGGAGATCAGTCGCTTCAGCAGGAGTTTTTCTCTGCGTTTGGACACTTTATCCTGTTTAAAATGAACAAAACAATAAAAAAAATGTAAATAAATAAAACAATGAAGAGAAACAAAATAACTTCTCTTCAACACTTGCTTCAACAGTTTCTTTATATGAGAGTCATTAACAAAAACAAATCAGTTAAGTCTGAGGAAGAAACAATGACCTGATTAAAACTAGTAAGTTACTTCATTTCTTTTATACTTAAAATGGAATGACATTATGCTATGTAATAAATTAAAAGGTTATTAAAATATGTATTAAATTTCTGTTAACTTATTCAAACAATAGCTCTCATTACTGTCAGTAAAATAGTATTACGTTGTATAAAAGGTTAAATAATATTGTCAACAGCAGGTTCATAATTTAGCATCAGATGAAAAACCTGAAACTTTAATCAATCAGTTCATATTTTTGTAAAAGTTTTAAACACAAACCCCTCTCTAGTTGAATTCCAGCGCAGGAACGGCGCAGCCTTATGACGTCCCACGTCACGCCAAAATAAAAGTCTTTTTTTTTGCCACTTACTGTTGCAGTCATGACTTATTGATACATTTCTCTCTCATTTTCCACTTTCCGCTATATCTGCTCTCTGTCTCTCTCTCACTCTCTCTCTATCACACACAACACACACACCTTGATTATAAATGAATCATTGTAAATACACTGATTATTATTTGTATTACTGTTTTATCTTAAAATGTTGATTGTTAAACGTAAAGTATATTCTGATCTATTTTGTATTGATTTGTATGAATAATATATGTTGAACAGTAATATAATGTATTGAATATTAATGTGATATATTGAATAATATGATGTATTGTTAAAATGTTATTTACTTATTATATATAAATATCTTTCTTTTTTATAAGAGAGAGAGAGAGAGCAAGGGGAAGTTGATGTGGAAAACGAGAGAGAAATGTATTAATAAGTCATGACTGCAACAGTAAGTGGCAAAAAAGCGAAACAAAAGACTTTTATTTTGGCGTGGTGTGTGACGTCATAGGGCTGCGCTACTCCCGCACTGCGAATCAACAGAAGAAAGGTTTGTTCTAAACTTTTACACAGATATAAACGGATTGATTAACGTTTCAGGTTCATGTTGACAATTATTTTAACCCATTACACAACTTGATATCATTTTACTCAAAGTAATTAACGTCAGGGCTATTGTTTGTATAAAGTGTAAAGTGTGAAATGTGTGTATTAAGTGTTTTACGCAAGATTTAATGCAATTTATTAAATAGCATAGCATAATGTCATTCTATTATA
Organism: Danio rerio; assembly: GCF_052040795.2. Classification (NCBI taxonomy): domain Eukaryota; kingdom Metazoa; phylum Chordata; class Actinopteri; order Cypriniformes; family Danionidae; genus Danio; species Danio rerio. The sequence goes on from NC_141024.2 coordinate 56,290,728, forward strand.
AGTATACAAAACTATATATAAAAAATGGAGTACTAGTTTTAATCAGCTCATTTGATAGAGGTAAAGTTGGTTTTATATTCACACATTCAGACTTTCCCCTTAATAATATAATTTCATAAAAGTATAATTTGCAAACTCTAAATAGCGAAATCATATTAGCAGCCAATGACTATCAAAGTACAACATTGTTCACAGTCAAATAAACAGTGTTATTGTTTATTTCAAGTCACACTTGCATGCTAATTCCGCTCAAATATTCAAAGTAACATGGTAAACAATATAGAGACTTCTAAATGAACGAATGTGGGAATATAAAACCAACTTTACCTCTATTATATTGTTTATCATGTTACTTTGAATATTGAACATTAACACTGTTTATTTGACTGTGAACAATGTTGTACTTTGATAGTCATTTACTGCTAATATAATTTCACTGTACAGAGTTTGCAAATAATACTTTTATGAAATTATATTTTTATGGGGAAAGTCTGAATGTGTGAATATAAAACCAACTTTACCTCTTTTAGAAATAAATGTCATGTGTGGCTATTGTTTCTTGCTCAGACTTACTCTTTTACCTGATTTATTTTTGTTAATTACTCTCATAAAGAAACTGTTGAAGAGAAGTTATTTTGTTTCTGTTTATTGTTTTATTTATTTTAAACAGGACATTTTTATTGTTTTGTTCATTTTAAACAGGATAAAGTGTCCAAAGGCAGAAAGAAAATCCTGCTGAAGCGACTGATCTCCACACTGTTATAAAGATGGCGTTTATTAAAGAGGAGAGTGAAGATGTGAAGATTGAAGAAACATTCACAGTCAAACAGGAAGATCTGCAGGAACAAACAGGTTGAGTTTCATTTTCAAAAGACCAACTCAGTCATTTGATCCTCATTCAGATTTTGTTTTTAAATAATGACAATGCTAAATTACTGCTAAACCATCTTGCAGCCCTGAGTGTGCTGCCTAGTTCTCCTAAAGATAGAAGTAAAGTTGGTTTTATATTTGCACATCTGGACTTTCCCCTTTATTTTAACATCATTAATTGTTTTGTTTAAAACACACAAATACAACAACACTGATAAAGTCTTATAAGCTCTCAGTCATAGAGGTAAAGTTGGTTTTATATTTGGATATTCAGACATATATGTTTCTTTATTTAACCAGATAAAAACCCATTAAGATCAAGATCTCATTTACAAGGGTGACCTGGCCTAGAGGTCCCCAACACACGATTTATGAAAAAAATTTTTTTTTAATAATATTAATAATAATAAATATACATTTTATATAATATAAAAATACAGTTCAGTTGTTCAGCTTTACCACATTTCAATATTTTAAAAACACATACATTGAGAAATTGACTGTTGTGGTTTGTTAAAAAGGATAGAGCAAAACAATGTCATAGCAACATTTTTATTTCAGACTGAAGAGTATTCCAGGATGAGGGGGCGGCATGACTGATGGCTCGCTTCCCTATTCCAGTTCGAACCCGGGGATCAGTCAAATGATAAGATTCACTTGAACGTAGGACATACTGGCTTTTAGACTTATGAAGAAGAGAACATTGGGTGTCCAGTGGGTGTACATTATTACATTCAGAGAAGGGCACTCAGCTTTGGCAAACAATTCACAATGTTGAATAATTCTTTGACAGCCTGTAACAAACCTTAGAGCAGTGGTTCTCAAAGTGGGGGTCGGGACCCCCTGAGGGGTCGCGGGGCAATGAAGGGGGGTCGCCTGGTGATTTCCAAAAATCTATTTATTTTTAATAAACCATAAGAATTAACATATTTTATCCATAACTATACTGAAAATAAAAATAGTCGTTTATAGTTACTATATACTATATAGTTACTATAGTAGCTTATAGTTACTAGTTCTATTGGATTGCGACCCCTAGGGTAATTACATTATATTAAAGGCAGCAATAGCGTCAGATGCATTTTGATTTTATAACATTAGGTTATACTTTCTGGCACATTTAAAGCACTGACACAAATTTAATTGGTGCGTCTGCGTCATTGCATGCAAGGTTTCTGTATTTATAACCACCTCAGAGGATATTGGGGGTCGCGAGTCACTGGCATTGTTATTTTGAGGGTCGCGGGCTGAAAAGTTTGGGAACCCCTGCCTTAGAGCACTGTGATAGATGGAGTTCAAAGGCTGAAGACATTTGTTTGAAGCCTTCATATATAAAACATCACCATAGTCAATCAATGGTAAAAACTCTTCTTTATAATATAACTTTATAAAAGTATTATTTTCAAACTCTAAATAGTAAAATCATATTAGCAGTAAATGACTATCAAAGTACAACATTGTTCACAGTAAAATAAACAGTGTTAATATTGTTTTTAAGTCACACTTGCATGCTAATTCCGATCGAATATTCAAAGTAACTTGGTAAACAATATAGAGACTTCTAAATGAACAAATGAATGACTGTGCGAATATAAAACCAACTTTACCTCTATCTCCTAAATACACATAAGCACTCATTGAAAGACAGAATGAGTTTCTTTCTTGTTACTTGTTCTCATGTCTTTTGTCATTATTTTATGTATTATTAGTCTCCCATTTTTTCTACCTTCTTCTACCTTGCTTTTCTTGTTCTTCTACTGTTTGTAAAGTGTGCTTGAGCACTGGGGCTATGTAAAATAAATGTAAACAATAATTTTTAAAAAGGTTTAAAATGAGCTTGCGATATTTGACCTACAGTATTCTTATAGAAGATATCTGCTATTACGGTGATGGTGTTGACTTAGTACTTTCCATTTGCATATGTCACATTGATCACAATTTCTCAACATCTTTATGAATTTAAACATGTTTCTAGGAGTTGTTACTAGTTCTCACAGATAGTATCTGAGTTTTGCTACCGAATCTGGCCAAAACCCATACAATCACCAACAATCCATCTCAATAAATCCTTAAACTTTTCATTCAAAAAGGTTATTTTAACTCTATTTATCATAATGGTTTAACTATTTTCCTTACAATAACAGTTGTTTAAGCATTCTCCATGCATTTACTGCTGAGGTCATTGACCTTGACAGAGTGTTTTGCATAGATTTGGTTTATTATAGTTTATAAAACTTTTAAAACATTTTTATTTTTTTAAATAAAGTTTATGTTTGTAAAAAAGTATGGATATAAGTAATGCTTTCTTTTTTACACAATATTTAAATATTTATCTTTGGCTAAAATGTTTATTTTTTATTGTATTATTAAATGTATTAAATTATAACATTTTTTGATAATTAAAAAAAAAACATTAGCCTTTAGCCTTTTATGAGTCTAAAATTTAATTCATAATGTTCTTAAAAATGTCTTAAGTCTTACATTTAACTAGGTGAAACCCTGGTTTAAAGTATGTCAAAAAAATTGAATGCCCCCAATTTTAAATATGCTGAATGAAATGGACACTAAAATAATTAATTATCATGAAAACAACATTGTAAAACTTTTTGCTTACGACTTTATTTAAAGGCTGAATTTTTAGATCCTAAAAACTTAAAGGTGTTATGGTGCTTGGGTATGAGACGTTTTCAAGGTATAAAACTGTCAAAACTTTCTATACCATTCCTACTGTATAGGTAAGTTTTTTTTTTTTTTTTTTTAAAGTTTTTTAGGACAACAGTATCTCAAGCAGAAAAGATATCCTAAGATGCTGTTTTAAATTGTAAAGAAATCTGTGTTTTTGAAACAAATGAGGACAACAGTAGTAATTGATTCATTTAAATGATTTAGCCTGACATGTTTACTGCTCCAATATTTAAAAAGTTTCTTAAAAGAAAATATTTTGTGTTCAAAAGGGAAAAAAAGTGTTTGGTTTTTTACCCAGACATTTAAAAGAAATTATTTTAGAGCTGTAATCACAGTATTGTGAAACCGTGATATTTTTATTCAAGGTTATCATACCGTCAGAATCTTACACTGGCCCTTGCCTAATGCTCTTGATGTTGCAAAGTCATATTTTCTAATTGTATTGTTTTTCTTTGTATGTATAGTCACAAACACACTTTTTTGTAGAGCAAGTACGGTGACCGTTTTCTGCCGTTTATTATTCCTGGTATCTCCAATAGGCAACTGAATTGGAACTTCTAAATCAATAGTATATGAGATTAGGGGTCTGTTCTTTGTACGTGGATTACTCAATTAGCTGGATATGGTTACTGATGATTTGACACGATCCAAGATCTTTTCGTTCTTCAAAACTGATCCGAGAGTTGTTGTCATAGCAACAGTTCTGGTAGCTTAAACCAACTTGGGAGCAGGCTCATTTCAAATAAACAGGATTAGATCGGGTCAGTTCAAGCAAAGAAAATACTGAAAGTATGTACCGAATTCAGTTTTTTTTTCTTACAGTAGTAGTTAAATACACTTGAGAAAATAGTAAAAAAAAAAATATATATATATATATATATATATATATATATATATATATATATATAATACATATGCAGTCATGAACATGTTTTGACAGTGATTTGATGCGTCACAAAAGGTGCAGACGCCTTTACCAATATCCAAATGCTTTTGTAAACAGTTATTCTTTACACAGAATAAGAAACCGGCTACAATAATAAAGAAAATCCGCTTTAACTGTAAAACTAAATAAATTGCTAAATACTATTGACACATGAAGTGTAAAGCCTGCAGCCCACAACAAAGGTGAAAAGTTATTGCGTATAATATTTAACAAACTATTGACTATGAATTTTATGTAATTTTATTCACATGGATAATTGAATATTAATCAGATGATGTCATTATGCTGCTGTGCCGTCAGCCAATCGTTGCATTGATGATCATAATTTCGATTGATAGATCAGTCCTTCACAACACGGTCAGTGATCTTATATCAGTTCATCCAGACTTTTAAATCTGATTAACAAGCTTGTTTGAAGAACCAAATTAGCCAGAGATCAGTTATCAAGATTAAAAGATCCAGGATCTGCCAAATCATCTTAGATCATTTATGCGAAGTCCAAAGAACACCGGGTCACTACTATGACATGATTGACAATTGTCGCTGTTTGTCATTTTGCTCCGTTTTTCCTGAGAGCTGATGCTGAGTATTTTCAGAGCGTTTCACACTTCAAACAGTTGGCATTGGCAAACCCCGGGTTAACATTATTATTATTTGTAGATTTACGTTGTCACTGTCCCTGATTGGACAAACAGTAGATGACCTTTTTAGATGGCATTTCTGCATCTTGTCAGGTATATAAAATGTCATCATGTAGGTCTTCAGCTAAGCCTCAGGACTTGCACAAAGGCAAGAAAACTGAGACAAAAGTACAAATGAATGAAAAAAAGTAGCAGTGTCATCTTGCCATCTCATCACTCCAGTTTACAGCAAACGTGGCATTAAGCATTTGCATAAGTTCATTCATTCATTTTCCTTTGGCTTAGTTCAGGGCTATTCAATTATTTTGGCATGGGGGCCGGTTCATGAAAAGCATCCCAAACGAAGGGCCGAAAAGATATGACTCGTTATATAAGTGATGACACAACTCCATAAAAGAGCCCATATGGTGTATTTTGTGCTGATAAAGACACCCACGATGGCTTTTTCTACAATAAAATGTTAATATATTGTATTTTAAAACAACTGCACTGTCCAGTTGACTTTTAAAAAAAATTTTTTTACAAACATTCAAAATGTGTTTTTTTCGCATAACAAAAGCAGTGCATTGCTGAAGAAGGCTTCTTCTACATTCAGACACATTCATATGTTATGTTTTGAACAGCAGAGCAATTAGTGATGCAACAATAAAGATTTTGGTTGTACGATATAATCTGAAGAATAATCATGCTTTCACAGTTATCACGTCTAATGTAATTTAGAACAACTAGCTTTATATTAGGGAAGTAGCTATTTAGATTAGCTGTTGTTATCATCTGGGTTCATGCGTATATAATCATTTTAATAATAATTCATCTAACATATATTTTGTTTACATTTCACTAAAAGGCACGGTCAAATCTCACCGTGAGATGTTTTCTACTGTGTGCGCCCAGACAGAGGCAAGCGCGTTGCTCTGCTTGTGCGTGCATATTGTCATTCTTACATTAGAAATAACCGCTGCTATAGTTAATCCGGTGTGTGTGCGTATTAGCCTCGGTGTACATACTTAGAACTTAACTAGCGCACAGTTGGCAACTTGCCATAACTTTTCTGTGCAACAGAAATGCGGCTTAGAGAAGCCTTTACGATTAATTAACTGTGACAAATTAAAGCGCAGTTAATAGTGAAATCAGCTAATCGTTGCATCCCTATTAATAATTACAGTGCATTGTACAAAAGGCATTTTCTACAAAACATATCCAAATGTTTTCAGCTGACTGAAACGCTCTGCGCAGCCTTTGCAGCTCATACTAAACTGAACAGACGCACGTCACTTCATAGCTATAGCGGCCGTTTTTCGACTGAGCTAAATTTATTTTTGATGTCTTGGTCACTATTTGAAGGGCCAGAACAAATTGCCTCGGGGGCCGGGTTCGGCTCACGGGCTGCTAATTGAATAACCCTGGACCCTGGCTTAGTTCCTTTATTCATCAGGGGTCGCCACAGCAGAATGAACCACCACCTTATCCTGCATTTGTTTTGAACAGCAGATGCCCTTCAAGCTGCAACCCAGTACTGAGAAACATTTGCATAAGTTATATACAATAATGCAAACTCACAAATATAAGCGTGAATTATCCGTACTTGCTATGAACATGCAGGATTTGTCTCTATCAGGTCTTCCAAGAAAGTTAAAAATGTTTAAATCCAGTAGAAGATGCACATGAGGGAACACAACATGAATAATCTAGAGCGAGTGCATTTGATCATTTACATTTAAAGCCACAGGCACAAAAAGAGCTTGGTTTTCCTCTGACCCCAAAATTAAATATTCTGCAAGGTATATGATCTGATTTTGAGCCGAAACCTCAGACACATTCTGGGAACACCAAAGACTTACTTTACATCTTGTAAAAAGGTTCATAATAGGAACCCTTTAAAGTGATAGTTCATGTAGAAATGAAAATAGACTCACCATTTACTCTTCCTCTTGTGGTTTTAAATTTCTTGATTCTAATGAACACAAAAGAAGATATTATGAAAAAAACACTGGGTTACTTTGTGTTCCAGAAGAAAGGAAACGTTTAAAACCACATGATGGAGAGTAAATGGTGAGGTCATTTTAATTTTTTGGTGAAACATCCATTTAATGCTTGTCGCTTTGAGCCTTCATTCTAAAGTTAACTTTTTTGTTGTTTTTTTCAGACCTGATGATGCTGAAAGAAGAGACTCATCAACAGAATGAAGTGGAAGAGAAACACCAAGACATACCGACTGATGAAAAACCCACACTGACTAAAAAGACTTCATCACACAGAAGACATCTAAATTACAAGTCTGAGTGTAATTTCAGCTGTAAACAGAGTAGAAAGAGTTTCAGTCAAAAGCCAAATCTTGATGTTTACACGAGAGTTCACAATAGGGAGAAACATTACACCTGCAAACAATGTGGAAAGAGTTTTCCTAAAATCCATTTCCTTAAAGCCCACATGAGAATTCACATTGGAGAGAGGTCGTACACATGCCAACAGTGTGGAAAAATCTTCCATTATGCAAGAAACCTGGCAGCGCACATGAGAATTCACACTGGGGAGAAGCCTTATTCTTGCCCTCAGTGTGGAAAGAGTTTTAAACAAAATAACAACCTTGAAGTGCACATGAGAACACACACCGGAGAGAGAAGTTTTACTTGCACACAGTGTGGGAAAAGTTTTGCTAAAAAACAAAACCTTAAAATCCACATGAGGATTCACACTGGAGAGAAACCTTTCACATGCACAGAGTGTGGTAAAAGTTTCAGATGTAAAAGCACATTCAATATCCACAAGAGAACTCACACCGGAGAGAAACCTTACAGATGCACAGAATGTGGTAAAAGTTTCCCAAATAAAAGCACATTCAATAACCACATGAGGATTCACACTGGAGAGAAACCTTACAGATGCACAGAGTGTGGTAAAAGTTTCATACGAAAAAGCACACTTAATTACCACGTGAGAACTCACACCGGAGAGAAGCTGTTTGCATGTGTTCAGTGTGGAAAGAGCTTCACAACCAAACTTAGCCTCATGAATCACATGAATGGTCACACTGGAACCATAGTGTTCACATGTGATCAGTGTGGAAAGAGTCTCACACGCAAAGACTCTATTAAGCGACACATGAAGACTCACTCAGGAGAGCGTTTTAGATGCAGTGAGTGTGGAAAAGACTTTAAACATGAAAGAAGCCTCAGGGCACACATGAAGCTTCACAATGCAGAGCAGAGTCCTCAACATTTAGGCCTTGTCCACACAAACACGGGTATATTCAAAACAGCAGCTTTTTCATGTAGTTTGGCTGTTCATTCAAGTGAAGTTTATTTATGAACTACTTTCGAGAGGATCACATGCTTATGATTGTCCATGGCTGGTCCTGCATTAGCTAAAACATGATTCACCAATCAGATGATTCCTAACTCACTATAAATAACCAAAGTTTCTTAACTCTGTTATCTTCATCTTGAAGAATCCCCCTCCCACCCCTACTGCCCCTCCTTTCTAGATATGTGCCAAAATGGTTCCCCATAGTCGAGCTCTTAGAAGCCATATATGTCCTTTTAGCCATCTCTATATCTGTCATTACAACAGAAACAAGGCGTTCATGGTGATCTACCTGAGCTCAAACTCCCCTCTCACCCTGCTTACGGGAGGGAGTCCAGAGCTTGAGTATCTTATGAGCTTAGGGCTCTCTTCCGGGACAAGTGTGAACTCTTGAATACATGTCAAGTTACTGGAAATTAAACCCTTTGAACACCTGAAGATGTAAACTCAATAACTGAAGAGGGGTGAAGATTTTGAATAACTGTTTTGTAGTGTAGATCAGGGGTCACAGCCCAGTACCAGGTTGTGAGAGTTGCTATCGGGCTGCAATAATGCAAAAGACCTCTATATGTTGATAGATTGTATGACTTGTTTCATATGCAAACAAGTATCTGCATCTGAAAAGGTGTGAACCAAATGACCTACAGGAGCTCAAGAATTGTGACCCAACCAAAGCAGTTGGGTAATCTCTTACTTGAAGATCGATGAGTCGACATCACTGATGAGGAACTACACTATTGTCTTCAATAAAGTCTTCTACCCGTAATAACTTTGTTCAGCTTGCTTACTTTATGTATTAGAGTCATCTGTATATTGGTGAACCACCCAAGAACAGTTTAGCCAAGTATAGCAAAATCTAACAATGCGTTTCAACTTACTATAAACCGATAACCATATTTCTGCACATTGCACAGTTGCAAATTGTTTATTAACTTACCAATCAAATGGTCAGCTCTGAAAAGAGAATTAGAAAGATTAGAGAGGAGAAAATGTTTAAAACACTACACATATATTTTGATTGACTAATTTGAAAAAAGAAACAAGTTTTCTTAAAGGGCCATGAAACCCCCTCGTTTCAGCAGTGTGTTTTCACACCTCTACTTTGGAAAAAGTCAGAAAAGTGGGCGTGTCCAGCTCTGTTTAGGGGGGAGTGTCGGAGGAAGAAAAGAGGCTTGGTATGGGAGTGTCTATTTGGGCGCGCTAAATTTCAGAGTCAAAACACACAACCACAGCGGACAATGTGACTGTGTTTACATGAACATCTGTAGTCGAATTATTTGCCAAATTATTAAATGGTGGACTTTAACTGCAGTTTGGCTCTTTCATTCAGGGAATTCATTCATGTCCCTCCCGACAAACGTGATATTTGATTCGAGGATCTGCTCTAAGCGTGTATTTTTCATGCAATGTTTGATACCGCACGGCGAATGAGAGAAAAAAAAACTCAGCATTTCCCGGAAACTTAGATACACACGGCAGGTAGTGTCAGAAAGCCGCGTGTGTTATTCCGGTCCGTTATTCCGCGTGTGTTATTATTTTGTTGGTCACAAAATCCAACACGAGGTTATAGTTTGGTTGTAACTGTTAGTGCTAACTTGTTTACACTCGGTGCAATAGTTTGTTTGATACGAATAAAATACGAACTGAATAAACAAAGAGCACTGGTCGCTCACTTACCAAATCTGTAGAGACAGGACAATCACCAGCAACTAGAGCCGCGTCTTTATTTTGAGGAGACTACAAGCGAATCAGGATCTCAGCATTTGCAGATAAGAAACAGCTCTCAGGTAAATAATAATCCTCCTTAGACACGTAAGTTATTGTTGTCGCGCGTCGTGTACACTGTTAATCCACGCGTGAGTCTGCGCTCTCACAGAGAGAAAATGAAAACGAAACTTAACTGCAGCAAACTATAAAAGCAACACTTCATGCTTGTTTTGCCAACACAACGTGGCGTCTTTGCCTTCTACACTCTAACAGTAATGAATATTAATGAAGTTGCACAATAGAGCGCGCTGATTGGTTTAAACCAAGCCTTACTCATGCATTAATGCAACACACTGTAAGACGTAATAAGACACACTCTGGCACAGACGTCCAGTCTGCACGCTGGAATACACGCTATTATGTCATGACCGTGACGCAGCTTCTAAAATTCGTTTCAAACCGGAAGTACGAATTTGCTTGAAATAACGCAAAAACAACCAATTTACACTTTTTAGTGAAATATAGGTGTCCTAATAGTGTTTTTAGCAGTGTGGGACACATATATGACTGTCAACAGCTCAAAAAATGTGTTTTGGTGTTTCGTGACCCTTTAATGAAGACAATTAAACTTTTCTGTAGACAAGCTTTAAAGGTTGCCTTTAAAGATGCGTTCATGTGAAAACTCACACATTCCTACAAATTAATACATGTATAGAAAATTCAGTGTCGCTATTGTGAATGCGAACATGAGTGATTTGTAAGCTCACATGCTAATACTAGTAATACAAAAACCTAAATTTATGAATGAAGAATTTTGCAAAGCATAAAACGTTGTTAACCAGGTAATGCTGTGTACAATTTTATTTAGTTACACCCAATTTAACTTGTTTATAGCAAAAAGGCTTAACATGGATATTGACATGAGACATTCTGTCATGTACATGAGTATATGCAATTGTAGAATATATGCTTAGTGGTTTCAATATGATTCTCATAACATTAACAATTGACGAGAGTTATCCTCAGTATCACATTTTAATCTCAGGAATTATTTTGATGGATACACATCATTAATCACTTTAAACTGAAGCTCTTTCATTTTGGGGAGAATTAGATAAGAAATGTAACTTGTTCTTATTTTTTCTAATTCCTATAAATTAAAATCTTTAAAAATAAAATGACGTCTGAGCTAATTAGGATAAAGCCTTTGAATGAGAATATTCTTTAAAAACCTATTATTACATTTTGTGTCTAAAACATTAAGTGGCCAAAAACAGAAGAGAAAACTATAGAATAGTGTGAAAGAATATCTCTGATCAATACTGATGTTTTTAGGAATATCATTAATTATTGTGTAAAACTCTTCAGGGTGAGAAGCAAAACCATGTTTGAAGCAGAAGTTTTTGTAATTCACACCCCGAAGGCATCAAAATCTGAAGCATGGTCAAGCACCTTACGCATCAGTATTGAGGACGCCATGCCCCTTGGCGACGCTTAAAGCCTCGTATAGATGTCAATGCATTTTTTAAAACCTGGTTTACACCTGTTATCGCAGTTTTCTTATTTATAAGATATGTAAATTTTGTTTTGTTCATAAAAAGCATCTGTAAAGCATCTGTCGGTCAAGACAACTGTAAATAAGAATATACCGGCCAAAGTGTCTTTTGTTCAACATCATTCAACGAAGAGTTTAACATCACTTAGCTATTGGTCAAACTACATCTTCATTGAGTTCACTGATGAGTTATTGGTGTTAAATTGACCCTCTACCTTGTCTCTGCATTGACGTTTTTCTACTTTGATGGTTTTCCTGAGGTTTAATTTGCTTGTTTTTGTTCCTCAGCATTTTTGGATTTATAGGCGGAAGCTCGCACTGATAGGGCTGTTCGAACTTCGCCATTGATCCATGGTTTTTGGTTGGGGTAGATATGGACAGTTTTTGTTGGATCCATGTCTTCTATGCATTTCCTGATGAAGCACGTGACTTTGTATAAGTACGAGTCAATGTCATCATCACACGCTGCCCGGAACATATCCCAGTCCATGTGATCAAAACAGTCTTGAAGTATGGAATCAGATTGGTCCGTTCAGCTTTGAAACATCTTGAGGGTGAGTGGTTCCCGTTTCAGTTTCTGACAGAAGCAGGCAAGAGCAGAACAGAACAGTGATCTGATTTGCTTAACGGTGGGCGGGGGAGGGATTTGTATGTGTCCCGGAACGGGTAATAGCAATGGTCCAGAATCCAGTCCCCACGCGTGTTTGCGGTGATGTGTTGATAGTATTTTGGAGCGATTTTCCTGAGATTGGTGTTGTTAAAGTCCCCTGTAACAATAAACACTGCCTCTGGGTGTGCGGTTTCCTGCTCGCTTATGCTCCCATACAATGACTGTAAAAAATATGGACGACGCGACAGCCCTTTTTCCCATTGAACGCCTTGAGGGCAAAACGCCTGCTTGACGGGCACAAACTGTCGCAAAAGACTGCTGAAATTGGAGCCAGACATGCGCAGAAGGATTGTCTGATGGAGCCAGAGGAGGAGCCGCGAAAATGAGCAGAGTCGAGCTTCCAATCAAACGCTTTATGTAAAATCAACTACGCCCCCCGAACTTCTCAGCATGCGTTTGCTGTCATATCAACACAAATGGATGTAATAACGTTAACAAATATGAGGGTTTTATATATTCAATCGCGCCAGCTCCAGGCCGCAGCGCATAACTTACTCGCGGCGTCGCGGGCTGATTCCGGCTCGCATGCGGCAGCGCCTGCTCGCTCGGCCGCCGCATCTGGCTCGATTGACTCGGGCTGGAATTGGGTAGTGAGTCCAGGCATCCGGAGTAGGTCCAGCAGAGGTAACGTTAGTCAGTCTGAGCTCTAAGAGATAAGTCTCCGGCGGGCGAGAATCTAGCCGGAACTGTGTTTTGCTATCTGGGTGGCTAGGAGTGTATCAGCAAACTAATAAAGCCCGAAAAAAGCCCTGAACTTAGCGAATAAACAGTGTTCCACCAGGATCATGTATGTCAGAAACTATAGTTTACTGCTGAACTCATTTTGTCATGGTAAAATAACACAGAAATCGAATAATAACAACATTTCAGTCTACTTCAGTCTCCTGCCGAAGCTCAGACGCCGCGCTTTGAGAAACTGTCAATCACAGCTGTCAATCACGATGACACACCCAGCATTAAAATTACTGCTAAAAACAAACTGTTTACAAAAATGAAGATCTGCACCTATTTCAGCACAATAACCAGTGCCTTAATCGACCAGAACTATCTTTCGGGACATTTTATTGCAAGTGTAATATTTTTTTTTATTTGGCCTCAAGTCTCCTTCATTAACACGGAGGAGGCGGGCTTTATGACTTGTACTGCAGCCAGCCCCCAGGGGGCGATCTAACGGCCGAAACCTTCACTCAAACGTAGGCTCGCGGCACACTTGCTCCCATACAGTTCCCTGAGCGCCTGCTCAGCTTCTCAGTCTAACGAGGACGTTGGCTCTCTTTCCTCTTTTCCGGCTGCGTTTCCTTCATCGCTTCGGTTGTGTTACCCAGAAAAAGGGCTCTGTTGCTGTGTTTGTAAACAGAACATTGTTAAAGAACTCAAAGTCTGGTCTTCGATGTGCAACGAGGGAGCCAGTTTCTTGAAGTGTGTGTCTGTCGTAGGTAATGAGAGTGTGTACATCCAGCACAAAAATAGACAAAAAAACAAGTAAAACACACAAAGCACAACAAAGTTTGCTGGGAGCTTGGAACATGGTGGCCATACTCTGCGCCATCTTGATGATGTAAACGTAGAGAAGAGTGACCATTGTGGCAGAAAGCGAGTACTTTGTCTCACAGAACTGGTAAAATCCGCAAGTGCAACCTCTGAAGATGGACTGCTAAAAATGCTTAGTCGTATGCATGATGATGTAACTTCATCTGTTGCTCGCAACGACCATTGCCGGCTGCATTTTATAGAGTTACATTACAATAAACACAGTCATGATCCATAAAAACATGACTAGATTCGTCAAAAAATTCGGCAGCTAAAACGATTCTTGTTGTCTTTACGTAAAATAAGTTCAATAGAGACATTAGGCGATGCAATAAAACCAAAGAACTTTATGATTGTAATCGAGGCAGTAATGAAGACGGCGGGATTTTTCAAAAGTGAGAACAAGTTCAAAACTCCAAGTCTTGCCTTGAAAATAGGACATTCAACCTCTGGAGATGGACTGCTAAAAATGCTTAGTCGTATGCATGACGATGAAACTTCATCTGTTGCTCGCAACGACCATTGCCGGCTGCATTTTATAGAGTCACATTACAATAAACAGTCATGATCCATAACAACATGACTAGATTCGTCAAAAAATTCTTTAGCTAAAATGATTCTTGTTGTCTTTAAGTATAATAAGTTCAATAGAGACATTGGAGGATGCAATAAAACCAAAGAACTTTATGATTGTAATTGAGGCAGTAAAGAAGACAGTAGAATTTTCCAAAAGTGAGATTAAGTTCAAAACTCCAAGTCTTGCCTTGAAAATAGGAAATTCACTGTTAAAAATCAGTGACATTATACGTTGCCGTGCTCTTATGGCTGGAGACAAGAAACTCGTTAAATCATCTGAAGCATTCCAGAAACTTTATCAGGCAAAATGGGCGTAGTATCTATATCAGACTGTGCTCTTGGTACAATTAGTGATCTGAAATACAACAAACCAGATAATCTGCCACTTAAAGAGTACATTAAAAAACTTAACGAACACCTTGACAAAACAGCAAAGTTCGCAACTGCAGCACTAAGAAATGCTGCAACAGTTCAGAATTATTCCAGATTACCACATACTACATTGACCAAGATTGTTCTATTCAACAGAAAACGGATTGGAGAAGTAAAACGGATTGGAAAAGTATCAAAAATGAAATCGAGTCATTTTCTTCAGTGCAATCAGACAGACAGACAGACAGACACACACACACACACACAAGAAGCAACAGGATTGTCAGCTTATGAACAGAAGCTTTGCAGATATTTCAGCCGAGATGAAATTAAAGGAAAATTAGGGAGAAAGGTGGCAGTGTTGCATACTCCACGCATGACCGGTTCACTCAATTTGATGATTGCTAAAAGAAAGGAATGTGGTTTGTCTGAAGAAAACGAATACCTTTTTGCTGTACCAAACTGCGTGACATATTACAGAGGACATCAATGTCTGAAAAGACTAGCTGATGAATGCGGTGCAAAGAAGCCTGATGATCTCAGATCCACCAAGATCTGCCAACATATAGCCACCCCTTCTCAAATTTTGAACCTAAAAGAAAACGAACAGGACAATCTTGCAGATTTTTTGGGCCATGACATCTCTGTCCACAGACAGTTCTATAGATTGTCTGAGCCCACCATTCAAAGCGGAAAAATTTCAAAGTTGTTGCTAGCGTTGGAAAATGGAAAGTTGTATGGATTAAGAGGAAAGTCGCTGGATCAAATTGGAGGTATATATGTTTCTAAGTTAAGTTCTAATATCATATGTCATATTTTTGTTCATTATTATTGTGTAACAACTAAACTTGTTCTATGTTTCCTGATATATTTAACAGTTTTTTAAATAACAATATTTTACAGCAGTGGTTCTCAGCTGTTTCTGCAGGCCCTCCAAAAATATTTGCTTGCATCTTTTTGGTGCTAAGGAATTTTGTTTAAAACTGAAAATAAAATGTTTCTCATTGTTCAGATTTCACAGACGAGGAGGATGAGAAAGATGATGATGACGACGACAGAGAAAATGAGGAAATTATTCCTCCAGACAATGCTCCGGATGAAAATGCTCTGGATGAAATGAATGCTAGGTACTTTGAATGTAAGACATGTCAACATATTACATCTACAGTACAGACCAAAAGTTTGGGCACACCTTCTCATTCAAAGACTTTTCTTTATTTTCATGATTATAAAAATTATAGATTCACACTGAAGGCACCAAAACTATGAATAAGCACATGTGGAATTATATACGTAACAAAATATGTGAAACAACTAAAAATATGTCATATTCTAGGTTCTTCAAAGTAGCCACCTTTTGCGTTAATTACTGCTTTGCACACTCTTGCCATTCTCTTGATGAGTTTCAAGAGGTAGTCTCCTTAAATGGTCTTCACTTAGGTGTGCCCTGTCAGGTTTAATAAGTGGGATTTCTTGCCTTATTAATGGGGTTGAGACCATCAGATGTGTTGTGCATAAGTCAGGTGGATACACAGCTGATAGTCGCTCAGCTATTGGTCAAATTGCATCACCAGTGAGTTCACAGATGAGTTCAACTGTTCTCCTAAAGGCATGCAACAAGTGTTTATTTAGGAGATTAGTTGGTGTTGATAAATATGTTATCCTTTACTTTATATTTAATGAGTGAGATTATATTTGATTGCCCACTTTAGGGTAATTATGCCTACACTGCAAAAAAATGCTTTTCTTGCTTAGATTTTTATCTTGTTTCTACAGCCACTTTACGGAAAAATTTAAGACAATTTAAGACCTTAATTTCCCGGATTTTAATTTAAGACATTTTAAGACTTTGTAAGGACTCGCGGGAACCCTGGTTTAGGTGACGCAGTGGCACAGTAGGTAGTGCTGTCGCCTCACAGCAAGAAGGTTGCAGGTTTGAGCCTTGGCTGGGTCAGTTGGTGTTTCTGTGTGGAGTTTGCATGTTCTACCTGCGTTTGCATGGGTTTCCTCCGAGTGCTCCAGTTTCCCCCACAGTCCAAACACATGCACTATAGGGGAATTGATCAACTAAATTGGCCGTAGTGTATGAGTGTAAACGGGTGTGTGTGTGGATGTTTCCCAGTGATGGGTTGCGGCAGGAAGGGCATCCGCTGCGTAAAACGTGCTGGATAAGTTGGCGATTATTGAATAAAAACTTATTTAGAATATGGGATGTTTTACATCGTTGTTTACATTAAGACTTAAAAAAAAGCAAATGTTACACACATACTGTTTGCTATATGGATTGCAAAAACTTGAAGCTCAATATCTCAAAATCATTCAGAACGCAGAGAAAACCTTATAATTCCAAGGTGACAATATGTTTGAGAATTAACAAGAATAATAATAGCCTACTTATATTAACCTTTATTTACATCTAAAGAATCGTGCAGCCCTAGGCTGAAGTACACAAAAAAAAGCATAAAATCAAAACAGGCACTCAGTGTTTTGTGTGGAAGATTGGTCATTGAAGTCAGTGTTCATATTCTCATCAGAAGCAGTTCCTGGTGATTGGTGGATAATTTCACCTGGCATGTCAACCTCAAACCAGCTGTCATCAGAGCAGTCTGTTTCAGTCTTCAAAAATAATACAGTACAGATCAGATATTGTGCACAACGAATTTTTCCTAGTATTGTTGAACTTTTTAACCATGTCTACAAATGTGAAAAGGAGCTTTAACGAGAGATAAAAAGAAGTTAACATTGCAAGACATACACTGTAAAAAATTGCTGTTAAAAAACGGTCAGATTCTACGGTAAAATAATGTTTTTTCACTAAAACAGTAATATTCTGTTAGTAACCAACTGCAGAAAACTGTGAGCTAATAGAGTTCAGATTCGATGTTTTGAAGTCTGTGTTTGAAATCACACTTTGTGTCCTTGTTCACTATTTCATACACTAGTTAACTAATATAGTTCACCTGACAGTTTTAATGAACACTAATGAGTGAATTAAGACACTGATGAACACCTGCTGTTAATAATCACAATTACTGAAGAAAATAAACAAGAAACACAAACAGTGACTTGAGTTACAACATTAAATAAAATCAAATAAAATAGCTTCAGTCTAAGCAGAGGATCATTAAACAACTCCACAAACAACAGCAGACACACTTATTACTGACTGATTTGACTTCCATACTATTCTCATTGAGATCCAACAGAAATTAAGGTGTTTTTTGTGTCACCGTAATGGAGTGAGGGGCTGATTTAGTTGGGCTCTTCACCCTTGAACTCATTTAAGAAGACTTTCCAACTGCTGTAATACAGAGTTTACAAAACATTTATACTATAGCAATAAAGTTGGGAAGTCAATAAATAGAGAAATCTATTAGTCTAAAATTAGTTCTGATAAATGTTTTGTTATAAATCTAGATGAAGGGCCTCATGCAATAGATTTTATGCTTAGCTGCAGGTATTAATTTAATTAATGAGAAGTGGAAACAGAAAAGATACCTCCGTAATTACTTAACAGTTAAGAAATAACATACAAAAACAGTTCAGTTATGACAAGGACACACTCAGACCTCATGAATCTGACCTTGTATCTCAACAATGGTAACATCTCAAATGTTTCATGCTGCAATGCATGCTGGGAGTGGCACGGTACAAATATCCCAGCATGCATTGCAGTATAAATAAATGTTGTATAATGGTCTAACAGTTTTCTTTATGTGTGTTTGATTCTGCTGTTGTTTATGTTTAGACTTTCAGTTGCCTGTTTGTGAGTTAAACTGTTAATTTTGTTAGTTGTCACCATTATTGAGGTTCATACGCTGATTATTGATGTCTCTTTGAGTGCGATTTACACCATAGAGCAGTGTTATTGTCCAAGATATTCTTAAAAACTTCCAGAAATCATTGCCATATATAGACATATAATGTAAAACAATAGATTTAACATTGAATAGGAGCAGTAAATTTTATTATACTAAATGAGAACAGACTCTGCCATTTATTAGCAACATGAACATCACCAGATCTTATTTAGGTTTTTGGCTGACTTGCCACAACAAAGGAGCCTTTTAAACAAAGTTCTTAACAATTGCAGCAGCCAAGATATATAAAAGTTAAATATGACAGGGCTAAGAGCCCAACTAAAGCAAACTCTGTTCTCCATGATGGTGACGTAAAACTTTCACTTTTTCTCAAGACGAACTTTAGTAGATGTTATACAAAAATACATGTATTAAGTAATAAGTGTAGCTGGTGATGATGTTTGTAGAGTTATTTAATCATCCGCTGATCATTTAAATGATTTAATCATTTGTTGTTCTTCGGGTTATTTCATTATAAAGCTGTGACTAAAGTTTTGTATGTTCTGTTCTTGTTTTTTCCCTTCAGTATTTCTTCATTTGTTCATTGTTAATCCTCAATTATCATTTAATTAGTCAGTTAATTAATGAATTTACTTCAGCTTTGCTACATGTTTCTTGAACACTCAGTAGTGTGGACACTTCAATTAAAACTGAAGTATTTGCTCTGGGGTTTAAAGGGTTAAAGGTGTGAGAGGTAAAAACACAGTGTAAAAATGTATTTTAACAGTAATATTCTGTTAATTTACACTACGGAAATAGACTGTAAAAAAACAGTATATTGCTGGCAACCACAGCTGCCAGTAGATTACTGTTAAATCAAGGAAAAAACAGTATTTTACTGTAAAACCTGAAGCTAATTTCTTCTGTCTGTCACCGTTGTGGAGGAGAGTAGAGCCAGTGTATGAGTTAAAGATGAACAATGAACTGCTGATGTTATTCTGCATGTTTCTCTATTTAAAGACAGCAGCTGTTTAGTTGCTGATGCAGTCAGAATCTCTCTGGTGATTCCAGATTTACATGTATGTGTGCTGTTGTGAAAAATAAGACATTAGAGTTAAACCGAACTTTTCTAATTACCTAAAATAAGTTATCATTATAAGTATGCTTCTAAGCATATATAGCACATTACTTCATAAACTCATTCAGCAGTTGACCAAGTTGAGGCAGTTGCTTTCAGTGAGCAAAATGAGTTCACTTGAGTATTGTGTAAATCAATGTAGTCCATGTATTTTTACAGCAACATACTGTAAAATAACAGTACATTGCTGGCAACTGCAGCTGCCAGTATTTTACTGTTTTTTAACGGGACAATTTTTAACAGTGTACATTTAGACACAATCAGACTACTGCCAATGTGAGATTTTTGTCTTTGGATTATGTTTGTTATCACAGTATGTGGTATTATCACAATGTTGACCTAAGCTGCAAGACAAGGTTAGTTTAACAGGTGTAATAAACAAAGAATACCTAATGTATTGCTTTATCTAATATTCATGTCCAGAGAAAATAAATATTTCTACCAAATTAAGTTGCAAATGGATTATAAAGTAAAATATAGGTATCACTATTTCAAAAAAGTTCTCATTAGCCATGTTTAGGTTCTGCATTAAAATTAACAGCAAGAAGAGAGAGAGAAAAAAAGATCTGTTACTGTTATTATATGTTTAAATACAACTTGTATTAGTTTTAACTTCATTTCATAAATTGATTAGAACACTTTATTTTCATTTGCTATTTAACAATGGTTATGAAATTGAAATCTTTTGCAGTGTCACATTGACTTTAAAAGATAAATATAACCTTACTGTACAGGTAAAAAAAAACGTAAAAAGTTATTAAGATTAAGCAGCCTTTAGCACTGTTATGAACACCACTACAAGTACAATCTGACAGGGGCGTGATGGACATTTTAACAGTGGGGGTGTCAGGAATTTTGGTTTATTTTTCATGTAATGATTTTTATTCGCCACTAGATGTCGCCACTTCAACTTTTTTTTTTTTTTTTTTTGGTTACCTGTAATCACCGAGATCAGTTTCACATGTTCCTTGTTTAGTTGTTTGTATAAAAGTAACCCTTTTTTCCTTTGTTCTTTGCTTGGTTATTGTTGACCCATGCCTGTCACCTACAGTGAGTCTTTCTTTCTCGTTATTTGAGCTTGTTCTCTTGTATCTAATAGTCCTTGGAGTTTTTGGATTTTTTCTGTTTAGACGTTTTTGCCTGTCTAAGTTGATGTCCTTTTTGAAACCTGAAGTTTCCTGCTCTTGTTATCTTGTATTTTTTGAAACCTGAAGTTTCCTGTTTTTGTTAACAGTTTTTTCATTTTCCATTGAAGATTGTTTTTTGTTGTTAATAAAACTCCTCAAGGAATCTGAGAGTCTCATTGCTGGGTTCTTTCAACTACCAGTGGCTCAGTGGGAAGTAGTCCACACTCACACGCCAGGGACCTGGGTTCGATCCCCGTGCCTGACAGGGGGGACAGCTGTATGAAATCCAGAAGTTTACATTCTTAAGCTCCTGTTTCTAAATTGTCTGTCTCTAAAAGTGAGGGGGACATATCCCCCCGTCCCCCCCGGTTGCTACGCCCCTGCAATCTGAATATTCTTGAAAACACTTTAAAAGTTTAAGAAGTTAATAATCCATACTACATTACAGTACCCATGATATCCAAACTGTGTATGTTCGTCATCACAATATTATGAATTATTAATTATCGGCAGGTCTAGAAACAATTATGGCAAAAATAATCCTACAAGGATGTTTCATTTAAATTAAACAATTACACCTGACTTGCCAAGAGTAGTGGTCTTGAGGGTCTAACATATAAGGCCTTCAACTTGAAGACCTTTAAAATAATTCTGCCATCCAGTTCTTGACCTTCAGTTAAGTGTGGTTTAATAAGCTTGTTACCACATCCTATAAGTATTTCCAAACTACACAAAATGAAAAGCATTGGTATTAATGCATCATTACATAATGACTCAGTAAAACACGAGTACACAGTATTACAATTACAATACTTATAACTTAAAGAAAAATAAAAACATTTACCTTACATCGAGTGGCACTTTATCTTTGAAGCCTTCTTTGATTCATTCTTCTTAAAACCATAGTACTGTCCCATGCTTTTTTAAATTCAAAAGCATTTAATATGAGACCAATCTCATGCAAGTGCTGTTTTTTCCTTTGTTTTACAACATTTTTATCATTAGGGGAGGTCAACAAGATTACATCTTTGTTGAAAGTCTGATAGTATTGTGCTCAGGGCCTGTAAAAACAAAGAGCTTAAAGCAAGCTTCAACAGAAAACCAGGTATAATAATTATTGCGATCACATTAATTTCTTGATGTATTGTGCAGCCCTAACATATAGTCAACCCAGGCTCATTCTGATTATGTACCCCAATATACATTTCTGGAGAGAGCAAAATATGTCCCAGGAGGTGTGTTTTTTTGCAGCTTTTGTTCTCGCAAATTTCTCTTGTGAGTGCCATTCACATTTGTTGTTCTCACGTAAATCCACCAAAGGCCGCTGTCGACGACTGACTTACTGACTGACCAATCGACAGATCCCCCCACCTTGCCCCTTCCCTAAACCCATCTGCAGTGCTTTAAAAAGCAATCCGAAAAAAAGAAAGTACCATGATTTTTACTACATTTTCACATTTTACCACAATCACATCTTGTTGTTTACTAATTTTATTTATTTTTTTGCTTTTTATTTTGACTTGCATCCTTTCTGGAAACGTTCTTCAATGGACTCCAACCCCATTGTCGCAATCAACTCCACTCTGTGTCAAGTCCACTGACGTATGTGTTGAGCTACTGGACTAACACCAGATAAGCTATTCATTCAGAGGTAAGTGGTCAGCTGATAAGCGAGAAAAGAAACGGCGTCATACTGCCCAGTAGCATTCGTTTTAAAGATGAAATGCAGCCATATGTAGCTCTGGCTACATAAACATACATATTTGCGATCTCCTGAAATGTATATAGAGCTATTTCAGAATGAGCCTGTGTTGCATATAGTATGTTAACAATCACTGCATATAAATTTAATTCTTGCATATCTAGTTTTATACCTGCATAAAATATGAACTGTCCAATGCAAGTAATATTGTAGTGTGCTTACCTATTAACCTTTTCTTGGTTAAGGCTGGGCCTTTTATCCCCAAGAACCCCATTTTTTCTAGTGACTGACCATTTTGACATCTCCTCTGCCGAAAAAAATTAATCCATCAACGCCCTTGGGAGTTTCTTGTAGCTTTCAAATTTTTTGTGTATTCCAGGGCATGGGGGTTGAGCAAATCAGTAACTGACTTGTTCTGTAAAGATGAAAAATATTATAATACACTCACATTCAATCTAATTATCTGTTCACATTTCATTAAAAAATGCATTTATTCAGATGAACAAAAGTCCTATGGATTTTAATTAAGAGAAAAATTATATAAGGAAACAAGATTTGATGTCATGCATTAGAACAGGGTTTCCCAAACTTTTCAGCTCGCGACCCCAAAAATAATCAAATCAGTGGCCCGCGACCCCCATTTTTCAAGGTGGTTGTACTGTAAATATGTAAACGTTGCAGACACAACTATAGGCAAATATAAACATTAGCTTATTGACAACACAAAAATGCAACAGTCTATTAGCCATATAATGTTTTTTAAAGTCATTTATGGATTTAATTACATTTTGCTTTTAAAATTAAAGGCTGATGGCTGATTGTTATTTTTATGTTGTTGTTTCTTTAATGCAACTATTAACTATATTCTGTCGGTTATGAATAAAATATGGTAATTCTAATAGTTTAATAAAATTCATTTGAGTTTTGGATATCACCAAGCGACCCCTTGTCATTGTCCCGCGACCCCCCAGGGGGTCCCAACCCCCACTTTGAGTACCACTGCATTAGAACATGCTAACTAAGAAATAATCTGCTAAATGTCAAATGTACTCAAAATAAGATTTACAAATATTAATCACTATAAACATTGTACCACAGATTTGTTAAATGTTAACTTATTGTTATGTTGTAACGTTAATACAATTAATAGGTGAGGCATAGGTGAGGTGTAATTATAGAGAATTACTTGAACATGCATTGACATAAAATACATTTAATTGTTGTTGCATTTTAAATGCATTATCCTCAATACGTTTTTTTTTTTTTTTAACTAACATTATATGTTAAGGATACATACTACTCATCTAGCATAATGGTAGCATTTGTTTGGTAATGCAGAAACAAGTACCATTACGTAATTACCGTTTAGCATATTAAAATAGCTGGTACACAAGTATTAGTTCTTCAAAAGTTTGTTGAATTTTTGTTATTTGTCAAAATTACGGCAAATAGAAAGGCTATGTTGACACCTCAGTATCTGAAAACGATAAAAACGTGAGGCACACCAAACTGTCTCTTTGTTGACTTGATTATTTTTATGTTGTTAGGTAATCACTGTATCAACTGAATATGGCATCGTCATCGCCACCTTTGCTTACACAGTAATTCCTGTTCAGCCTTTAACGTTAGCATAATTTTACATTTCTTTTGGTTTATATATGGCCAATTGTGGACCAGACTTTCTAACTATAAATTCAATACGTCACAGTGGGTTAATATTACAACTGTTTTACTTACCTTTTGCACTCAGTATTTGGGCAGGAAAACTCTTCCAATCGCCTTTAGGTGGCTTCGATCCAATGGCACCATGTTCCACCAGACCAATCCTCTAACATTTTTTGGTCTTTTACATAGGTTTCCAGTCCTACACTGACTTTATTTTCCTTAATCCATTTTATTGGTACGTACATGTTTAAGGCGGGGTTTGCCTGACTAACTTGTTAGACTTACTAGTGTCTATCAGTCTCAGCCTCAGCAACAAAAAAGTAAAAGAGCATTAATCGGAACCAATCACAACCCATCAGTGTCAATCGGATCATCCAATCAAAAGTCAAACAGAAGCGTGGGCGTAGGCTTTCACAATCCCTCAGCAACAGGACGGTAAAACTGCAACCAATCAGACCCAGAGTTAATCTTTCATCCAATCAGAAGTCGATTTCTTTTAAACTGAAGAGCTGTCGATATATTTCAGCACTGTTGCACAACACGTCAGACGGTGGTAGGTTGCTGTCTTTTAAGCTATGGAGCCCTCAAGAAAAAAAGAAAATGAAAGGCCTTTACAGAAGATATTTGCGCAACGACCACAAACCTTTACCCCGCACAACGAGACATTGTTTGAACAAAAATTGTAACTGTCTGCTTGTATTAAAGGTTTTTGTCTAATTACCGTGTAGTTCAGTGAAACCATATGTGGCCAGCATAAAATAAGCGACAAATAAGTCAATATAACAAAGTCATCCCAATAAAGCAAAATGAACGTAAGATTCATATAAAGCTCTCGCTTAAACTGGTCAATAATGATTTGGTCATTCTTAAAAAGGCTAAAACTGCACCAACGTTACAAATATATAAATCAAATCAAATCACTTTTATTGTCACATCATCAGCAGCATGTGTGCTATGATGAGTGAAAAGCTTAGGTGCTCTAGACAGTGCAAATACAATGACAGTGCAAAATCCAACAGCATACTCTCAAAAAAACAGGACAATATAAAATTGGCAGTGTTGACAGCGATATGTACAATGAATAGGTGTACACATAGTTGTAGGCAGTATTGTTTAATGTATAGATTGGTTAATATGCAGTGCATGCTACATATTGATGGTGTGCAGTGAGAGGTATGGAAGAGTCTGTGTGTGGTGTGTTAAGTGTTCATCAGCCTCATAGTCTGAGGGACGAAACTTTCCTTCAGCCAGCTGGTGCGTGACCGGATGCTGCGGAATCATCTGCCTGAGGGTAGCAGAGAGAAAAGTCTTTGGCTTGGGTGGCTGGAGTCGCTGATGATTCTCTTGGCTTTCCTCATGCACTGCCTGGTGTAGATGTCCTGGAGGGAGGGATATTCACCTCATACTTAGCATCCTATGCAGGCCTTTGCGATTGCTGCTGGTGCTGTTTCCATACCAGGTGATAATACAGGCAGACAGGAAGCAACTCTCAGTGCAGGTGTAGAATGAGCGGAGGATGTGAGGGCTTATTCTAAACCTCCTGAGACACCTGAGGAAGAAGAGGCATTGTGCCTTCCTAAGCACTGCGTCTGTGTGAGCAGTCCATGTCAGATCCTCAGCGATGTGTACTCCAAGAAACTTGAAAGTGCTGACTCTCTCCACTGGTGTCCTGTTGATGGTGATGGGGGTGTGTTCTCTATTCTCTTTCCTGAAAACCACCACCAGCTCCTTGGTTTTGCTGATGTTAAGCGAGAGGTGGTTTTTCTCATGCCACTGCGTCAGAGTGTGCACCTCCTCTCTGTAGGCCGTCTCATCATTATCAGTGATTAGGCTCACTACCGTTGTGTCATCAGAAAATTTAACGATGACGTTGGAGCTGTGTTTGGCTGTACAGTCATGTGTGTACAGGGAGTACAGGAGTGGGCTGAGAACACAGCCCTGTGGATCACCAGTGTTGAGGATCAGTGTGGATGAGGTTATGTTGTTCATTCTGACCACCTGGCGTCTGCTTGACGGGAAGTCCAGGATACATTTGCACAGAGAGGTGTGTAGACCCAGAGCCTACTAACTTGGCAGGCACTATGGTTTTGAATGCTGAGCTGTAGTCCACAAACAGCACTCTCGCGTATGTGTTTTTGTTTACCAGGTTAGACAGAGCAGTATTCAATGTGAAAGCAATTGCATCATCGTTGAAGCGGTTATTCCTGTATGCAAATTGCAGAGGGTCAGTGTGAGCAGGCAGTACAGAGCAGATGTGCTTTTTAATCAGCTTCTCAAAGCACTTGCTGAAGATGGGTGTCAAATCAATCGGACGCCAGACATTTAAGCATGTGGTTTTAGCTGATTTCGGTATGGGCAAAATAGTAGTTGTCTTAAAGCATGTGGGAACCACTGACCGAGAGAGCGAGAGGTTGAAGATGTCTGTGAAAACTCCCGCTAGCTTGATTCTGAAAAGATTCTCTGACTGACAGACAGCTTTTGATCAGTGACGTAGCCTACGTGACTAATAGCTTTTATTAGTTAGCCTATTGATTCCTCTTTTTAAAATTATGTTTTTTGTTTTGATATTATTGTCAAATCAATGAGCAAACTCAGAGCAAACTCTCTTCCCGGGGGATGCTGAGCTCGCACAGCTTCCTGAACGTTCTATATCTGTTATAACCGCACTTTGTAAATAAATTGGTCTGGCAGATATTGCGTTTTTTTTTTTTTTTTTTAATTAATTTTTTACTCAGCGTAAAATGTACATTCTTAAATGTTATTGATGGCAGCAATTCACACATAGATTAAGGTACATCTGAACAGCAATTTCCAATAATAAAATGCAAATGTCAAAAAAATGGCGTTTATTGCGTTTTGCAACTGAACTCTATTTTATATATAATATATATATATATATATATATATATATATATATATATATATATATATACATATATATTACTGCTGTCAATCGATTAAAACAATTTACTAATTAATCACATTTTTTAAATTAATCGCGATTAAATTAATGTAAACGCAAGACAAAAACTATTTAAATTCAAAATATAATTGTTTATTAGAATTTTTGTTTAACTTGTAACACAGATTTCTTCATGTAAACAACATCAATATCCTGGTTTTACAGCCACATTTATTACAGAAATTAAAACACAGGCATCTTAATGCCATTTGAATTCAAAACAATCAATGCCAAAAAAGAAAAAATTATTTGGATTCTAAGTGGACTGCAAAAAAATGCCAATACACAGGCATTGCATAATAATAATAATATTAATAATAATAATAAAATATTGAATACAAACAATTGCACTCATTGTAAAGTTGTATTGCTGTGAGTTGAGAACATTAATTATAGAGCAGAAACAATTTTTCTCAGTCCTCCTTTACATTCATCCAGTTGCTAAGACAGTCCAGTCCAGACATCCCAAGTCTCCCGGAAGTTGCGGGAGTATCCCGAAATGCACTGAGACTCCCGGATGCCCGCAAATGAATGATAATCTCCCGGAAATCGCACGTCTCCCATGCGGTCCTTAAATATGTTGCACACCCCTCTCCATCCCACCTAGCTCTTCAGGTACGTGGCGCACAACTCACCCCCACCGCTCTTCAGGTATGTCTCGCACGCACACGCCCCTACTCAGATACGTCGCTTACTCAACCCCTGAAACGAAACAGACACAGACAGACAGACACACACAACGTGCGGGAGCCACTCTGTATATCCTGGCTCTGTATATTCTGGTGATGCAACATTAATTGTTTTATACTGAATGCCTTCAAAAAGTGCTTCCTTTGTCTTATTCATATTTCTTTGCATGTTGAACACATCCACCACAACAGGAAGTAAAAAAAAAATATTGCAACTGCGTTAATTGCATAAATTTTTTTTGACGTGTTAAATATTTTCAATTAATCGCATGCGTTAACCCACTAATTTTGAAAGCACTAATATATATATATATATATATATATATATATATATATATATATACATATATATATACATATATATATACACACACACACACAAACACGCACACACTAGAGCTGCACAATTAATCGTAAAAAGATTGCAATCTAGATTCGACCTTTTAATCCAGCATTGCTATGATTCTGTGAATCATATTTTCAAGTTCAGGAGAGAAGAAAAAGTGGCCGAACAAGTCTTCACATAGTTTTACATTTGTTGTTTAGCAAAGTAGACACCTCCGAATGGTGTTGAAAGAGTCACATGCTGTATTTATAAGATATAATTCACCCCAAAAATTTCATTTTTGTCTTCATGTAATAATGTATTTGTGACCGCAAAATCACACGTGACGTGAGCTGACCGTCAGCTGTTACCACAGAGTGGGCGGGTGTGCACACTGAATGAAGTCTACTTTAGTGAACAGAACCTGCATAAGCTGTGAATAACAGGTAGTAAAGTTTTAAATAACATTCAGTTTGTAGCAAAGAGGGATCGATTGGGAGCCGCGCGGGAAGTGAACCACTCTTAGCTGTAAATATTAAACCGAAAGAGCACACAGTGTTGCCAGATGTAGCTAACTGATTCCAGCGCTAAAAGTATCCAAAACCGAACGAAATGCAAAAATATCCACCCAGACTTCTGTATTAACGAAAATAACGTCAGTGGCGGATTTTAAGCAGAAAATGACAGGTTGTAAGCATATGTCTCAAACAATAATTCAACATCAGAATTATCATCAGCATTAATGACCAGGACAAATCTCAAGTCTGTTTAATCCACCATTCCAAGTCTATACAAAATTTAGTATTTAAACCAACAGTACAGCTACACAAAGCCTATTGCTGTTTTACCACATGTTTGAGAATAACACACTTATATTAACCTTTATTTTACATCTACAGAATCTTAAGTAATTCGTGATCTTTATGTAAGGCAAAAAAATCGCGATTCTCATTTTAGCCAGATTCGTGCAGCTCATTTTTTCTATATATATTTCATAAATTATGCAAAACACAGCAAGAACATTTTCACAGTATGTTTGATAATATTTTTTCTTCTGGAGAAAGTCTTATTTGATTTTAATTTTTTTAATAAACCATTTTAAAGACAAAACTATTAGCCCCTTTAAGCAATATATTTTTGATAGTCTAAAGAACAAACCATCTTTATACAATAACTTGTCTAATTTACTGTCATCATGGCTAACATAAAATAAATCAGTTATTAGAGATTAGTTATTAAAACTATAATGTTTAGAAATGTGCCGGAAAAATCTTATCTCTATTGAACAGAAAAAATAAACTTGTTTTTTTTTTTTACTTGTTCAGACTACTTAATTAAAATGTGCTGAAATAACACAATTCTTGAGATTTCATTGGAACAACTTAATGTTCAATCCACATAAATTTGTTAAAAGTTTTAAGTTAACTTAATTTGTGTTGTGACACCATGAAAGAATTGTGTGGGACCCTGCAGTTTTTACAGTGTGTGCAATGTGCACAAATATGGTTATCAGTTCATAATAAGTTGAAGCACATTGTTAAATTTTGCTGTATTTGGCTTAACTGTTCCTGGGTGGCTCGCCAATGTATAGTTGACTCTAATGCATAAAATAAGTAAGCTGACCAAAGTTCTTACGTGGAGAAAACTTTATTGAAGACAATTAATAGTGCAGTTCCTCAGAAGTGACGTTAACTCGTCCGTCTTCAGGTAACTTAACCCAAAGTACCACCCCCACCTGTAAGCAGGGCGAGAGGGGAGTGTAAGCTCAGGTAGATCTCGATGAACTCCGTAGACTTGTTTCTATTCTAATGACAGATATAGGGTTGGCTTAAGGGAGATATAAGGCTTACTAAGAGCTCGACTATGGTGCCAATGTAATGCTCTGTTTACTTAGGTTGTGTGTTTTTGGACTGTGGGAGGAAACTAGGGAACCCAGGGGAAACCCACACGAGCACGGGGAGAATGAGCAAACTGCACAAAAATGTCAACTGGTTAGTAGCGACTTTAACCTGTGACATTCTTACTGTGAGGCAACTGTTCTAACCACTGGGCTGCGGTGTTGCCTAATCTAGAAAGAAGGGGGAGTAAAGGTGGGAGTGGGATTCTTCAAGATGAAGATAACTAAGGTAAGAAACTCTATTTATAGTGAGTCAGGAATCATCTGATTGGTGAATCATGTTTTATCTAATGTGCGACCAGCCGTGGACAATCATAAGCATGTGATCCTCTCAAAGGTAGTTTATAAATAAACTTAACGTGAATAAACAGCCAAACTCAGTGAAAAAGCTGTCGTTTTGAATATACCCAAATTTGTGTGGACAAGACCTCAATGTTGAGGACTCTGCTCTCTATTGTGAAGTTTTAGGTGAGCGCTGAGGCTTCTTTTACACTTAAAGCCCTTTCCACATTCACTGCATTTAAAATGATCCTCTCTTGAGTGAATCTTCATGTGTTTCTTAATGGTGTCTTTGCGGGTGAGACTCTTTCCACACTGATCACATGTGAACACTATGGTTCCAGTGTGACCATTCATGTGGTTCTTGAGGCTAGCTTTGGTTGAGAAGCTCTTTCCACATTGATCACATGTAAACGGCTTCTCTCCAGTGTGAATCCTCATGTGGATGTAAAGGTCTTGTTTTTTACCTAAACTCTTTCCACACTGTTCGCAGGTGTAAGGTTTCTCACTAGTGTGAACTCTCATGTGAGCAATCAGGTTCGGCTTTTTACTGAAACTCTTTCCACACTGTTTACAGCTGAAAGGCTTCTCCCCAGTATGAGTTCTCATGTGTGCTGCAAGGTTTCCAGCATGATAAAAGCTTTTTCCACACTGTTGGCATGGGAACTTCCTCTCTCCAGTGTGAATTCTCATGTGGGTGTTTAAGCTTTGTTTTTGACTAAAACTCTTTCCACACTGTTCGCAGGTGTAAGGTTTCTCCCCTGTGTGAACTCTCATGTGATCATCAAGGTTTGGCTTTTGACAGAAACTCTTTCCACACTGTTTACAGCTGAAAGGCTTCTCCCCATTGTGAATTCTCATGTGAATATCAAGGTTTGGCTTTTGACTGAAACTCTTTCCACACTGCTTACAGCTGAAAGGCTTCTCCCCAGTGTGAATTCTCATGTGTGCTGCAAGGTTTCCAGCATGATAAAAGCTTTTTCCACACTCTTGGCATGGAAACTTCTTCTTTCCAGTGTGAATTCTCATGTGGGCTTTAAAGCCTTGTATTTGACTAAAACTCTTTCCACACTGTTCGCAGGTGTAAGGTTTCTCCCCTGTGTGAACTCTCATGTGAACATCAAGCTTTGACTTCTGACTGAAACTCTTTCTACACTGTTTACAGCTAAAATTACACCCAGATTTTGATTTCCGAAGTCTTTCGTGTGATGAAGTCTTTTTAGTCAGTGGGGGTTTTTCATCAGTCATTATTTCTTTGGGTTTCTCAAACTGCTGTTTCTCATCTATTTCATTCTGTCTATGAGTCTCTTCTTTCAGCACCATCAGATCTAAAAAAAAAAAAGTTAACTTTAGTATGAAGGCTCAAAGCGATAAGCAAGAAATGGATGTTTCACCCACAAATGAAAATGGCCTTACCATTTACTCTCCGTCATGTAGTTTTAGACATTTCCTTTATTGTGGAACACAGTAAGCCAGTAGCGTTTTTTTTTTTTCTTTTTTTAATATCTTCTTTTGTGTTTAACAGGATCAAGAAACTCATAAAGGTTTAAAACCACACGAGGAAGAGTAAATGGTGAGGCTATTTTCATTTCTGCACAACTATCCCTTTAAAAGGTTCCTACAATTACAAATTTTTTACATGATGCAAAATAAGTCTTTGGTGTTCCCAGAATGTGTCTGAGGTTTCAGCTCAAAATCAGATCATATACCTTGTAGAATATTTAATTTTGGGGGTCAAAGGCAAACCAAGCTCTTTTTGTGCCTGTGACTTTAAATGGAAATAACCAAATGCACTCGCTCTAGATTACTTGTGTTGTTTCCTCGATTGAGACAAATCCTTCATGTCCATAGCAAGTATGCATAATTCACGCTTATATTTGCAAGTTTGCATTATTATATAAAACTTATGCAAATTCTTAATGCCACATTTGCTTTAAACAGGAGTGATGAGGAGATGGCAAGATGACATACTTTGCTACTTGTTTTCATTTATTTGTACTTTTGTTTTTGTTTTCTTGTCTTTGTGTATGCCCCGAGGCTTAGCTGAAGACCTACTTGGTCTACCCGACAAGATGCAGAAATGCCATCTAAAAAGGTTACTTGTGGTTTGTCCAATCAGGGACAGTGACGACGTAAATATACAAAATAATAATGATAACCCAGGGATTAAAAATGTGAACTCTCTGTTAATGAACACCCAGGATTATTTTTTAACCCCAGGTATAGCATGAGCAGTGTGGAAGGTGACTACAGATAACCCAGAATTTATCCAGGGTTAGAATGACCCAGGGTTAACAATTTGAAGTGTGAAAAGCCCTAAGAATATTCAGCATCAGCTCTCAGGATAAACAGAGTATAATGACAAACAGCGACAATTGTCAATCATGTCATGATGACCTGGGGCCTGTTTCAGTAAGGAGGTTCAACCAACTCAGAGTTTAATCTTGATCTCTGAGTTCATTTAATGAGAGATTAAATACTCAAGAGTTTTCAATTTCAGAAAAATATTTGAGCTACAAAAGTCTTTCAGTCAAGAGCAGTGAGTGATTTTCTCCTTTTGTTGTTTGATTAATGCTAAAAACAGTCGGCAGCAGGAATATTGCGCACTGTCACTTTAAGAATAGTGCGGCTCTGATATGGTTTCTCTTTCACATGTCTTTTGATTCTCAACTTGTTTGTTTATTACACAAATAAGGGTTAATATGAATATTCACTAAACACAGCACTCTGACCCAAATTTGCATACATTTGACCATTAAAGCGCTCAGATTAAGATGGCGTTAGGTGTGTGTTCTATATGATGGAATAATCGTTTATCTCGATTAATGGTTTTTTGATTAAGTGGTAGAGGTTGATATGACATTTAGAATGTAAGCAGGACTAAAAAATCTTTTTAGAACTAGTAATAATCCCATTAATCTAGTTACAGTACATGTCCGTCAAAGGTTAGTGAATTTAAGCTAATTATTCATTAAGAAAGGACAAGCCATTCTGCTATGTGACTTTGTTCTTTGTGTAACTGAAATGTAGGCAATAGCTATGATTCCATCCAAAAATGCGAATTAAATTTATGCGCAAAACTGGGATGTCACATAAAAGATGTGCGAATAAAGCTGCGTTTCCATCCAATGAATCAAAGAGAACAAAATCGTCTCTTCCTGATTAACAGCCCCCAAATATGAACTGTAAAAACAGAATTTCGTGCAGTAGAAGAAGCTACATGAATCTTTTATTTAAATGACTTTCAGCTCAGAGGACAATGCTGGCACACAATGAACACGTGTTGGCGTTTGAAGCAATGAGATGCAGAGAACAGATGCTCTGGAGGTCATTAATAATATAATAACATTAATATTGAAATGGTTCATGCGTTTTAGAATGAACAAAACAACATTTCAGATGTTTATAATGTTCTCAGCCTGCTGGTTTGTGCATTCACACACATTTTCATCATCATATGATCTCTTATAACAAACCTTTTTAAACACACAAACAGGAATTTGTTTAGTAAAAGTGCTACTCAGTTATGCGCATGTTTTTTTATGCTTATTTTTCAAAAGTTATGTGCACCATGACATTAACATCAACCAATTTTTTTTATCCTCATAGCCTACCCAAAATGCATATAAAAATAGGTGGCTGGAAATGTACGGCTAAGCGAGAAATACCACTTTATCTTTTAAAAAGGGGAGGAGACAGACAGAAAACTCTCTTTCAGAGACAGGCTTGACTTACCCTGCTTTCTCGAATTTGACAAACCTGCAATTTTGAAACGGAAAACCTAGAGTTTCTCTCATTTCAGGGTTAAAATACTTTACACTTATCCTTCTTTCTGGAACAGGGCCCCAATCTCATATGCTATTGTTTTGCAACTTCAGTTGCCTATTGGAGAAATGACCAGGAATAATAAACGTCAGAAAATGGTCACACTACTTGCTCTGCAAACAAGTGTGTTCATGTCTGTACAAAGAAAACTAAAATAAGAAAATATGACGTTGCAACATCAAGCAGCTATAGGCATGGGCCAGTATAAGATTCGGCTTCATGGTACTTTGATTACTGCTCTAAAATATATTCTTTTAAATGTCTGGGTAAAAAAAAAAAACATTTTTTCCTCTTTGAACACAAAACATTTTCTTTTGAGAAACTTATAAAATATTTTACAGCAGTAAACATGTCAGGCTAAATCATTCAATTGAATCCTTGACTTCTGCTGTCTTCATTTGTTTCATAAACACAGATTTCTTTACAATTTGAAACAGCATCTTTGGATATCTTTTCTGCTGGAGAAACTGTTGCCCTGAAAAACTTAAAACAAAATGTAAAAAAAAAAAAAAACCTTACATATACCGATTAATGGTACAGCAGAAAATATTGGCAGTTTTAAAACCTTGACTTTGTTCAAACTGCATTATACTTTGAAAATGGCTATCGTCCCATGCCTCAGCAGCACAACACTGTTTTTAGGATCTAAAAATGTATTCTTTAAAAAAAGTCTCAAGCAAAAAGATTCCAATGGCGCCGCCTGCTGGTAAATGAAGAACATGGTTAATATTCTGATGAACTTTACACTCAAATGTTTGCATATCATCAGCATGCTGTAATCCATTTCTTAAACAAAAAAAAAGTCATTTTTAGACTAGTTTGTTGTAATTTTATACATTTAATGATACAATAATAAATTAATAATTATGTTAAAATATTTTAGATATTTCTTAGCAAAAAATCTTAAATATTGCGTAAAAACAAGAGAGCTCAACTAGGATCCACACACTTTTTTCCAAAATAAACTTTCTTTAAAATATAAAACAAATGAACACAAGTTTTAAAAACTATAATAATATAAATCTATGCACAACAATCTGTGCAGGTCGATGTCCTCAGCAGTAAATACATGGAACACGTTTAAACAAATGAAGCATGAAAATAATTAAACTATTATGATAAATAGAGTTAAAATGATCTTTTTGAATGAAAAGTTTAAAGATTTATTTAGATGGATTATTGGTGATTGTATGGGTTTTGACCAGATTGGGTAACAAAACATGAACAAAGGAAAATGAAGACTTGTTTAAAAAGATTTAAGACCTACAACACAATATTTCAGTAAATTTAAGACTTTTTAAGGCCTAAAATTTTAGGTTTTCGAATTTAGGACATTTTAAGACCCTGCGGGTATTAAATAGATCATATTTGTGAGAACTAGTAACAACTACTAAAAACAAGTTTAAACCCATAAAGAAATTGATGAAAAAAGGGAATTGTGATCAACGTGACATATGCAAATGGAAAGTACTAAGCCAACACTATCACCGTAATAGCAGATATCTTCTATGAGAATATTGTAGGTCAAATATCATCAGCTCAGTTAAACTTTTTACATTTATTGTTTTTATTTACTTTATATAGCGCCAGTGCTCAAGGACGCTTTACAAATAGTAGGAGAATAAGAAAAGCAATAAACTTAAGAAGGTAGATAAAATAGGAGACTAATAATACATAAAATAATGACAAAAGACATGAAAACAAGTGATGAAAGAAACTCATTCCTGTCTTTTCAATGAGTGCTTATGTGCATTTAGGAGAACTAGGCAGCACACTCAGGGCTGCTAGATGGATTTTGAGAATGAAAACTAACCTGTTTGTTCCTGCAGATCTTCCTGTTTGACTGTGAATGTCTCTTCAATCTTCACATCTTCACTCTCCTCTTTAATAAACACCATCTTTATAACAGTGTGGAGATCAGTCGCTTCAGCAGGAGTTTTTTTCTGTGTTTGGACACTTTATCCTGTTTAAAATGAACAAAACAATAAAATGTCCTGTTTAAAATAAATAAAACAATGAACAGAAACAAAAGAACTTCTCTTCAACACTTGCTTCAACAGTTTCTTTAGATAAGAGTGATTAACAAAAAGATATTAGTTAAGTTTGAGCAAAAAACAATAGCCACAAAAGAGCAGATTAAGTACTCCATTTCTTATATATATATAGTGATGTTTACTTCGAATAGAATGACATTATGCTATTTAATAAATTAAACCTTCATTAAAACACTCATTACACACTTTACTGTTGCTTTAATCAAACTTTAACAAATGTTAATTATTATTTTTTTATTTTTTTATTTTATTGACTGTTTACAGCAACGTTGTAGCACTCTTTTGCACAAGACAAGAATTTCCTCTCCGGGACAAATAAAGTTTATCCTATCTTATTCAAACAATAGACCTTACTGTGAGTAAAATAATACTTCGTTGTATAAAGGGTTAAAATAATATTGTCAACAGCAGGTACATCTAGCATTAAACGAACAACCTGAAATTTTAATAATTTGGTTTACATCTGTGTAAAAGCTTTAAAACAAACCTTTCTCCAGTTGAATCATAGTACGGGAGTGGGGCAGCCTAAAGTTGTCACACCACCACGCCAAAATAAAAGTCTTTTTTAAAGCTTTTTCTCTTACTTACTCTTAGTCATGACTTATTGATACATTTCTCCCTTGGTTTCCACTTTTTACTTTATCTGCTTTCTGTTTTGTATTTGTAAGACCATCACTACTTATGTTAATTGAATAAACCCATTTACCCCCACTTGATCTTTGCCTTCAGGTAGGTTGGTAAGTGGTTGCATTTTCTTTAAACGATTGCATTTCTTCATCCGTAGCTTTAACCCACATTCACTTGCATTCACTGATGTTGCCACCTCTTTGTATGTTTGAATGGGGAAACATCAAATTCTCCAAAATTGACTGCCAGGTTCCAACTTATATAATAGGTTGAAGCTTATTTGGGCTACAGTCCATTTGTCAGGATAAAAACAATATTTATAACCAAATAAACAAACAAACAAAAAAGAAGCTTTTAAAAGTTACTGAAGAACTTAATACACTGTTGAACAGTGCATCCACGCATGTTTAGATTTTACATTTTATAATGTCAGCAATCAGATATTATTTGAGTGTAAATTCAGAATGTGCAACTCACCTTTTCAGTCTTCAATGAATAAGTGGGATGAAAAAATGGCCTCAGTGGGTTTTTCTTTGTATGTTGTGTTTGGTAATAATCCCAATGTAGGAATCTACAATCGCAGTTTGTCCTCCAAAGTTGTTCTCTTTACTTAGCAAAATAAGCCAATGAAGATTCTCTTAGGAACCCAGAATATAAAGATACAACCCTGCTGAGCTACAGGATCTGGAATGTGATTGGATAAGACACAATTGGCCCCCATTAATGCTGGTATAAAGATGCAAATGAGCAGTGGAGAGCAGTGAAGACTCAAGACACATACAGTGGGGGATGGAAAGTCCAGCAGCTTTACAAACCATAGTTTTACAGAGAAATAATGATGTATTGGGAAAATAAGTTGACTTTAGCCATCGTCATTTTTTTTTTGTTTCTGTTGTTTTATAATACTATTGATTGAAGTGTTTTTATTTTGGCTGCTGCATTTTGTAGTTAATGTTGATACACTTATGTTGAGGTACTTTGATTTGAAACACATTTCAATTTATTTTTCCCAAGCCTGGTTAAAAGGTAATGCAAGAGCTGTGTGTTGTTTTTTTAGAAGCTTCTCAGAGTTTTGTGTGAGTTTAGAGTCCTTTATTTCTCTTAAAGCACATTCAGCTTATAACTGGCTTCTGTAAGACAGTCAACACACTCTTAACAGGTCAATTATTTCTTTCCAAAAGTGTCTATAGATTTTAACAATCAAAATGTAACTTGTTTCTGTGCCAATTTTGTTTTCTTTCCTTCGTTTTTTAGTTGAACAGAACATGTGTGAGCAGCTCAGCTTTCTCGAAAGCCTCTTATTCACCTGATAGGTAACAAAGATGTTTTTCCCTCTATTTATCATTTGTGTTTGTGCATACATATGCATAGACATTCACAAAAGCATATATACAATACCCTGTGACAAAAGCTTTTGCTTTTAACACAGTAAAGCTATCACATACTGTCCATTTTTTTAAAATATGTCATGCATCTAAATATTTATAATCACAAAATAATTACATCACAAGTTAATTTATTGTACAGGCAGTTTATACAGGGTAATGCAATGACAAGAGTTCACTTTCATAACTACACAATGCAGAACTTTTAATGTGATTAACCTGCTACACCTACACCAACTACAGCATTTCTCAGATTTCTTTTTCACTATGGTGTAATTACAGTGGTGAACATCACATAAAACAACAACTGCACTTACTCCTGTAACTTGTTTGCAACAATGAGATTATAATATTTGTGTCACATATTCATGTAAATAAATGGCTCATCATTGTGTGCAGTCATCTTTATTAATAGCTGCCTGATCTTTAATTGAATAGGGTCGTTTTACATATATGAAACCTGTTAACAGGTATAGCTGTTAATGCCAATACCAACTTGAAAGCCTAGATCAGGGGTCTCAAACTCAATTTACCTCGGGGCTGCAGGAGGCAAAGTCTGGGTGAGGCTGGGCCGCAAAAGGGATTTCACAAAAAAAGTCCTCAAATGTCATTATTAACAGTTTTAATTATTTATTTCTTCTGAACATGAAGTGTCCTGAACATTAATAGAACATTGAGTGAAGATTATGAACAGTTCTTCTGAACATGGCATCTATTGCCTACTCCTTGCTGCCAGAGACTTGACAGCGCTTCTCACAAATCTGAACCACATTTGGCTTTAGAGCGGAAGCAGCTGAGACCCTCAGTATGGCTTGAAGATGATCATCATTAAGTCTAGACCTGTACTTTGACTTATTGAAGTTCAAGGTGGAGAATAACTTCTCACACAGAAAAAAGTGGGGGAACTCACTCAAAACTTCCATTCCCTCACCTAAAAAAAAAGCGCTCTCTCTCTCCGCTCCGCTGATTCTGTCAGTGTACAGCGGTCGGCGCGGGCCACAAAATATTGCACTAAGGGCCGCAAATGGCCCGCGGGCCGCGAGTTTGAGACCCCTGGCCTAAAGCATATTACCTGAACAAGACCTGCCTTTCATCTCTTAGGACAAATAATCATAGGTGTCTATAACAACACATGCTTGATTGCCCAGATCATTACAATCAGTACATCTGAATGGTGCCTTTTAGTAAGCATAGTTCTTCACCAATACCAGTTTGATACTTTATATAATTACACATGTGAGGCATCACAGTGGTGCAGTGGTGCAGCTCTGGTTTCCCCAAAGTCCATAGATGTGGTATGCATGCGGTGTGTGTGAATGAGTGTGCATGTTTCCCAGTAATGGGTTGCAGCTGGACGGGCATCCGCTGCGTAAAGCATGTGCTGGATAAGTTGGTGGTTCATTCCA
The DNA here is from genome assembly GCF_052040795.2 of Danio rerio. Taxonomy (NCBI): domain Eukaryota; kingdom Metazoa; phylum Chordata; class Actinopteri; order Cypriniformes; family Danionidae; genus Danio; species Danio rerio. The sequence goes on from NC_141024.2 coordinate 56,330,464, forward strand.
CTATGGTGACCCCAGATTAATAACTGTATACTGTAACTAATATATCACACGAGGAGCAGTGCGATGTGGCCTTCTATCAGTTTTTTTGTATTTCTGTTTGTTGTATCGGCCTGTTGTTATTGCAATAATAAAAAAAATTATTCTTTTTTTTTTTAAAGTGTGATGTGGCTGTATCTGGTGGAAGGCATGTGTTATATTGTACACTAGGCACTCGAGAACGATTGTCCCTCTACCTGTTGTTTCAATCCCCAGACAACTTTGTTCATCTTCAGAGCTTCTTCATCTGTTATAGACAGCAAGAGTCCCGAGATGCTCAAAGTCCAGAAAAGGAACCAAAAACATTGTCAAAACATGTGACTTTAGTGGTTCAATTGTAATCAAGTTCCAAGAACATTTTGTGTGCAAGAAAATGTAGAAAAAAGCAGCCATGTCCAAAGTAGGAACTTTTGAAGCATATAGTGGCTGTTTTTGCCTCTGTATTCTCTTAATTTGCATTCAGCAGAAGAAAAACAGATTTGGAACAAGTAGAGGATGAGTAAATGACAAAATTGTGATTTTTATGTGAACTGCTTTTAATGCTTCTGTAAGTAAAGGTAAATTAAATATTACTCAAGATATTGCTAAAGAATGGCAGGAAACGTTGACCACAGATAATAAGAGACAGCAAATTATGTGGAAAAAAGGAAACTATATAGGCCTATGAAGATGTAGAAATAGAAAAGAAGAGGTCATAATTATGAGGATGAGATTTGGACTCAGATATTAATATGAAAGTAATGTGTTAGACATATACAAATCATCATAAAGTGGATTTAAAAAGTTAAGAAAATATTTAGATTTAAGGTTTGTGTGTGAGAGAGCAGATATAGAGTAAAGTGAAAACTATGGGAGAAATGTACCAATAAGTCATGACTGCACCTGTAAGTGGCAAAAAAGCTAAACAAAAAAGACTTTTATTTTGGCGTGGCATATGACGTCATCAGGCGGCGCCGCTTCAGCGCTGTAATTCAACAGGAGAAAGGTTTGTTTGAAAACGTTAACACAGATATAAACCGATTTAAAGTTAAAGTTCTAAAGTTTTAGGGTTTTATACGATGCTATATTATGTTCTACTGTTGGAAATATTATTTTAACCTTTTATACAACTATTATAGTATTTTTGTAGTACTATTTATTCTCAGTAACCGAAGGCTGTTGTTTGAATTAACAGAGAAGTGTATAATAAGTGTTTTAATGAAACTTTTCACCTGATTTCTTTTTGTTAATTACTCTCATATAAAGAAAACATTGAAGCAAGTGTTGAAGATAAGTTATTTTTGTTTCTGTTTATTGATTTATTTATTTAAAACAGGATAAAGTGTCCAAACGCAGAGAAAAACTCCTGCTGAAGCGACTGATCTCCACACTGTTATAAAGATGGCGTTTATTAAAGAGGAGAGTGAAGATGTGAAGATTGAAGAAACATTTACAGTCAAACAGGAAGATCCGCAGAAACAAATAGGTTGGTTTTCATTCTCAAAGACCGACTCAGTCATTTGATCCTCATTAAGATATATTTTAATAATAAGAATACTAAATTAAATCCATCTTGCAGTCCTGCACATAAGCACTTATTGAAAGACAGGAGTGGGTTTATTTTGTTACTTGTTCTTTTTTTACTTGTCTTTTGTCATTATTTTATGTATCATTAGTCTCCCATTTCTCTACCTTCTTGAGGTTATTGCTTTTCTTGTTCTGCTGTTTTTGTAAAGCATCCTCGAGCACTGACGCTATATATATATATATATATATATATATATATATATATATATATATATATATATATATATATAAACTATATTAAAAAAGTTTAAGTGACGATATTTGACCTACAGTATTCTCAAGATATCTGCTATTACAGTGATAGTGTTGGCTTAGTACTTTCTATTTGCATATGTCATATTGATCACAATTCTTCTTTATGGGGTTAAACTTGTTTCTAGTTCTAACAGATAGTGTCTGAGTTAGAATAACATCAATATTATAATAACTAAATACCAGGGCAATTGAGTTTAAACAGGGTTTCCACTGGGGTCTTAAATTCTAAAATCAAAATTTTAGGCCATAAAAAGTCTTTAAACTTTTTAATAAAAAAAGGCCATATTAACTATCATAATGTTTTAATTATTTTTCTTACAATAACATTTGTTTAAATGTGCTTCATGTATTCACTGCTCAGGACACTAACCTGGACAGATCGTTGTGCATAGATTTAGCTTATTATAGTTTTTAAAACTTTTAAAAACTTGTTCATTTTTTATTTTAAAGAAAGTTTATTTTGGAAAAAAGTTTGTGGATACAAGTAAAGCTTGCTTGTTTTTACACAATATTTAAAATATTTTGCTAAGAAATGTCTAAAATTTTTATTAATTTATTATTGTATTATTAAATGTTTTAAATTATAATATTTTTTTATAGGGCAAACAAAAATATTTTCCATCTGGGTCATTTGAAAAATTCTTTAGCCCTTTATGAGTCTAAAAATTCAGTCATAACGATCTTAAAAATATCTTTAAAAGTTTTACATTTTGCTTGGTGAAACCTGAAAGACCCTGGTTAAAAGTATGTCAAAAAATGTTAATTTCTCTTTGTTTGCCAAATTGTGTATTGTAACAAAAATTTTATAAAGACAGCAATTGCACTCTGCATAATTGTTTCTTTGGTGTTTTAGTCGCTGGTCAAATCTGTAAAATTGGTTTTGACCTATTAAGTTGTTTAAATAATGTTTTACCACAAAAGGAGCACTGTATATAAAAAATAGAGCTCACCAATACTTTTATCAGATCATAAAACACATTGAACATTTGAAACACCTAAAACAAACAGACAAAAAGAAAGCAGCTTATGCCTCTCAACTATGGCGAGTCTTTTTTCCCTACAGTGCAATCTGGGAACTATAAATGAATGTTGTATGATTGTCTTAACATGCACTGCAGCCAAAAATAAATATAACTCTAACCACTGCTAAGATAGATACGCTGATTCTTGATGTCTGTGTCTCTAAAGTGATTCAGATGCTTAATGTGTTTTAATATAACACCACAGCTGAGGTCCATTTTCTTGAAAAACGCTGAATTTGGTTTCTGATATGATAAACCATCAATTACACATAATTTGCACAGTAAAGGTGTTCATCAGTGCTTAATCATCACTTAATTAATCATTTCATTGTCTCATTAACTTTAACTCTGCTGCTGAGTAAATTTTGCTTTATTTAGAGAGGGACCAAATATTCTCTGAACTGAGTAAATTTTACTCTGAGGATTTTGCTGTGAATTTATAAATGGGTTGATGGAAATGTCATGATGCACATGACTTTTGAAATATATGCATAAAAACATGCGCATAACTGAGTAGGATAAACTTTTTTTTCGATTAAAAAAGATAAACTTGCGTAAACTACTCAAGCATTTTTACTTAACAAATTCCAGTATGAGCATTAAAAAAAGTTTGTTATATGAGATCTTATGATAGGGCAGCTCGATTATGGGAAAAATTATAATCACGATTATTTTGGTCATTATTGTAATCACGATTATCAGTTGAAGTCATTATTCACCCTCCTGTACAAATTTTTTTTATATAAAAATATTTTCCAAATGATGTTTAACAAATTCAGGAATTTTTCACAGTATTTCCTATAATATTTTTTCTTCTGGAGAAAGGCTTATTTGTTTTATTTCAGCTAGAATAAAAGCAGTTTTTAATATTTTGAAACCTATTTTAAGGTCAATATTATTAGCCCCCTTGAGCAATATACATTTTTGATTGTCTGCAGAAGAAACTACTGTTTTGCAAAGACTTGCCGAAATACCCTAAATAAGCCTTTGAATGTCACTCCAAGCTGAATGTTAGTATCTTAAAAAATATCTGGTAAAATAAAATGTACTGTCATCATAGGAAAGATAAAAGAAATCTGTTATTAGAGATGAGATATTAAATCTATTATGTTTAAAAATGGGTTGAAAATAAATCTTTCCATTAAACAGAAATTGGGGTTAAAGGGTCATTAATAATTGAGAAGGGCTAATAATTCTGACTTTAACTATGAAATAATCTTTAAGCATCTTCACTGTAAGAAAAAAACTTCAGCTACAAAAGTCCTGCAGTCAAGAGCAGTGAGGGATTTTCTCAGGCGGCAGCAGGAATATCGCACGCTGTCACTTTAAGAATAGTGCGGCTCTGATATGGTTTCTCTTTCACGTGTCTTTTGATTCTCAACTTGTTTGTTTAATACACAAATGAGGGTTAATATGAATAATCACAAAACACAGCACTCTGACACAAGTGTGCATGTATTTGACCATTAAAGCGCTCGCATTAAGATGGCGTTAGATGTGTGTGCTCTGCTCGTCTCCGAGGCTAAGCACGTACACACACAGAAGCATGCAGTCTCGTTTGTGCTTTTTTAAAACATGATTTAAACGTACATCAATGAATGATGCGCATCCCATGCTGCAAACGTTACATTACAGCACATGCTTTTAGTCATTTTCACGTGGAACCGAGCTTTGCAGAGCAACAAATGTGTACAACTGGAAAGGGGGCTGTATGTGATGCAATAATCATTTATCTCGATTAATGTATTTTCATAATTATTAGAAGCTAAAATCGAAATTGGATTTTCGATTAATTATACAGCCCTATCATATGATGATGAAAATGAGTGTGAATGGACATCCTTGATTCATTGGATAGAAAAGCTGATTTATATACACATATTATATACATATTTTTATGCAATATTCCAGTTTTGCAAATAAATTTAATTCACATTTTTGGATGGAAACATAGCTATTGCCTACATTTCAGTCACACAAAGAAGTCGTGTACGAGTCATGTACTAGAATGGCTTGTCCTTTAATGAATATTGAGCTTAAATTCACAGACCTTCGACAGGGACATGTACTGTAACTAGATGAATTCTTATTCTAAAAACTATATTTAGCACTGCTTACATTCTTATTATTCAAATATTTTATATTCAGTCTTCAATTTTTCCACAACACACATATTGAATAACAAATTACCATGAACATAGCTACAGACATACTCATACCCCATAAAGAAAAAGAGAAAAATAAATTAAATTAATAAATCAATCAAAAATAAAACAAATTAGTAAATTAGGGATAAACTCTCACTTAGGATATAATAACCCCTGAGCGTTCAATGTGGGATAGGAAAGGCTGCCAAACCTCATGAAACTTTTTTTGTAGAGCCTTGGATGGTGTAATTAAGGTGCTTGAGTTATAATAGAGAATAGTTAAGGGCAGACAAATTAAATTCCAATTTATTTTCTATCCATTTCAATTCATTAGAACTGCAAAGTGTGATTGAAAAGAGAATTCCCTGAAATGTATTAGGGGATATTTTTATTAAACACTTAACTAAAATGTATATGCCACTAAAGTCACGTATAAATGAAATAAACAATTTATAAAACTAAAGTAAGTAAAAAAATTTTGAATGCATCAAGTAAACATAAAACTGGAACACAGTGCTCTAATATGCAGTAAACTATTAGAAACTTAAGTGTCCAAAATCAGGGCTTGAAATTTGCGACCATTTTGGTTGCATTTGTGCCCAAAATTTTATAGGACCTCAAAATATATTTGGGAGTAGTTGTGCGAAAATTGTTGTTGTGCAACCAGTTTTCACAGCAAAATGTTCACCACATGCTTGGATTTAGGAGGCATTCATGCATTAAGCATCTTTGCACCTAAAAACACCAAACGCAGTGCTCAGGAGTGGTTTAAAACAGTTGATATCTCAACTTGCTGCTGTTACAACAACAGATCCTTCCATTTTATGTCCCATTCCTCATAAAATAGACAGAGATAGACGGAAGCTTGTTAATGTTATCCAGTGTAGTTTGCCTTGAATCAAGAGGTTTCGGTTGAGAACGCAGTGCTGCTAATTCATCTGTGTGTTGTCTTGTTAAGTGATAATGCAAGTTTGTAGTGTTTCTTGAATATTTTAAGATAGATTTGCAAAGCTTGCAAATGGCATTTTTTGTCTAATTCAGTTCTCTGGTATAGTGTTAAATCCAAAATGCAGCCACACATCAGCTCTAAAAGCTGGCGGCGCCTTTATATTTTCCACCATGCTCACTCTTGATTACTTCTGATACCGTACTACTTAGCGTTTTGTTGGTAGCGAGTTAGCGACATCTACTTGAGCAGAGGAGGAGGTTGTTTGGCATAACTTGCATCGATATTTCAGGTTGGACTATCGATACACTATCGTTAAAAGAAATTATCGCTATAGTTAGATATATCAATATTTTTGCACAGCCCCACTCGAAAAGCTAAACGGTCCAAAATTGGGTGCAAAACACAATTTAATTGCCTCCTAAAATTAAATTGTGTGTGTCGAGACTAGGCGATATTGAAAATAAATAACTGAAAAATTGTACATTGTCCCAATTAGGAGCATACACATTGGCCCGGACCACAGACATGTTAAAAGTTTGGATTATTATGTATCTGCCATTTTATCCAACACATTTGACTCCATAACAAACTGTACATTCTTATGTATGAGTACAGTAATAGTAGTGCTATTGAAGTTTGAATAATATATTTGTGTATAGCCTCCTCTATTAAGTTTAGAATAGTCTTTTTTTAACAGATGTGTCTCCTGTAAATATACAATATCAGATTTTAACTTGTTAAGATATGCAAACACCTTATTTCGTTTCACTGGGTGATTTAGCCCCCTCTCCAACTGGTAAAGTTTGTCTTTACTCCACCTACTTTATGGAGGGCTGTCAAAAACATTTATCAGAAGCATCCGAAAGGTATCTGTGGGTTTTGTATGTGGGGGGATGTGTGGGGGAGAGAGCAAAGAAAAAAAGGGGTGATCGCACATACACTTATAAACATGAAACAACACAATATTGAAACTTTGCATGTTAACTTGCACACACTTACAGCTACTCCCATTCTTACGCCCCATTCACACAGGGTTTTAGCGTCAACGCTTGACTGAAGGTGTGTCTGAAGTTGGGGCTGAATCAATTGTCATAGAAGCGTCAGCTAATAAAATTCAGTCAGCAATAGGCCACTGTCTAGCTGGTGTATTTGCATACAACGATCTGATTGGTAGACGCTTCCGTCTGCGCTTGAAAAGTTGAGCTAGTCAGTAATGCAGTTCGGCAACGCCTGATGTCACCCATTCAAAGTGAAGCCCTGTGTGAATGGGGCGTTAACTAGCTGACCATATGGGACCTCACGTAAAAAAAAAAAAAAAAACATTTGAACAGCTCTTGATTTTTTTACTACAAAGCTTCCCCATTATTGACTAAATATACTTGAGAACTAGAAATAACAACAACAAACGTGCTAAAGTGGTAATTTAAAAGTTAAACAAAGAGTGACATTAACATTTGTATTGTCTTTGACAGGAAAGTGTACTTTCATGATTGCCTTCATTTCAATGGCTTTCTTCAAAATATCCTCTTTTTCAGAAAAGTAGTGGCTTTTTACAAAGGCGCGTGTCGGTTTCTTGTCGTCCACTGGTTTGCTGCGTAGAGTGTAGTGTGGCCCAATCTAGAAGTGGAGTCTTTTCAAGGTTTATGGTATCTTTCAGGAGGCCGGCTACAAATTTTGTCACGCGTCTGCCATGCTCCCGTCCTTCAGTAACTTCTGTAATGCAGAGATATGAGTGGCAAGACCTCTCCTCAAGATCCACGCTTCGGTCTCTCAGCAGAGCCAACTCCTTTTTCACGATACTACATTCTTTTTCCAGAGTAGTAAGAGAGTAGATGCAGCTTGCACTTCGGGGTTAGCATAAGCATGGAGGCTAGTAACGGATTCCGCTTCCCTACAGTTGCTTCGGCCTTTACTCATTCTGATTTAAGTTCAATTACGCTCAAACCAGCTAGACTCCGACACTTATAAATGCTTATTTTCCGGTATAGGTAGGTTTAAGGTAATAGTATTTAGGATAAGAGCAATATTAAATGAAATTTTAAGTTTCATATGAGGACCTCAACAGATTGCGTCTTTACATGGTGCAGCTCCAACCGGAAGTCCAAAACAAACAATATAACCATAATCACAATGAAATGCAAAACCCTCAGCACTTATAACTCAAATGAAAGTGAAAGGAAAAAAAAATGCAAATGATTTTAGGCCAGCAGATTCATCAGATTTGAGTATGGGGAAAAATAATAATGATAAAAATAGTACAAGGAGAAAACAAAACAAGAGAAGCAAAATGAGAATTGGGGTAAAGAAAACAAAAACTTTTGCTTATCAACGGAGCGGAGGGGTCAAGGGAAATGAGAGGGGAATGGTGAATGTGGAGGTGTGGATGTAAAGGTTGAGGGCGTCGTCAAACCCAGCTGGTGAGTAGCAGCCACGGGTGCCTAACAGGAATCTCTGACACTGTCGACTGCGTAATGAAGGCTTTCTGCAGCTGACTCCATGTCAGCAAGATGAATCGGTAAATTGATTTTGTTTAGGACACACTGCACTGAAGTCTTTGGTTATGCACTCGTTCACAGACGTCACGAACACTTCAGTATCAAGACAGCGGTCTTTGCTCTGTTGCTTCAATACATACTTTAGCTTTTTGTTTCTCACAGCGAGTCGTTAAGTTTACACTGCTCAACTCTACCTGGTGTCTACTCGTTTCCCTGCACTGTTACAGTTCAGTCAACTTCTCTTTCTTCTACACACCACATAATGCTGCCCTCTTCAACTCTCCTCCTCCTCCTTTATACTCTCACCCATTTCCTTTTTGTCATCCCATGGGTGGAGACAAATTAAACAATGTTGACTGTCATCACAGAAAACACCAACAATCATAAATGCATGATTATATGCTGTTATGGCTTTGCAATAAAAAAAATTGTTGTTATAATCAGGGCTTTACTTTAAAGGGCCATGAAACCCCCTCGTTTCAGCAGGGTGTTTTCACACCTCTACTTTGGAAAAAGTCAGACAAGTGGGCGTGTCCAGCTCTGTTTAGAGGGGAGTGTCGGAGGAGCTAAAGTGGGAGGGTGTGGGAGTGTCTATTTGGGCACGCACGAGTTTCAGAGTCAAAATACACAGACAGGAGAAAGTGATGGTGTTTAACCTACGTGGACATCTGTAGTCGAATTATTTGCCAAATTATTAAATGGTGGACTTTAACTGCAGTTTGGCTCTTTCATTCAGGGAATTCATTCATGCCCCTCGCGACAAACAAGATATTTGATTCGAGGATCTGCTCTAAGCGTGTATTTTTCATGCAATGTTTGATACCGCACGGCGAATGAGAGAAAAAAAACCTACGCATTTCCCGGAAACTTAGATGCACACGGCAGGTAGCGTCAGAAAGTGTGTTATTCCGATCACAAAATGTGGTAAAAACCCTACATGAGGTAAAAGTTTGGTTGTGGTGCTAAGATGTTTACACTTGGTGCAATAGTTAACTTAGTTCGATACGAACAAACTGAATAAACAAAGAGCACTGGTCGCTCACTTACCAAATCTGTAGAGACAGGACAATCACCAGCAACTAGAGCCGCGTCTTTATGAAGAGAAGACTACAAGCGAATCAGGATCTCAGCGTTTGCAGATGAGAACAGCTCTCAGGTAAACAATAATCCTCCTTAGACAAGTAAGTTATTGTTGTCGAGCGTCGCGTACACTATTAATCCACACGTGACTCCAGATGAGCTCTCACAGAGAGAAAATGAAAACAAAACTTAACTGCAGCAAACTATAAAAGCAACACTTCACGCTTATTTTGCCAACACAACGTGGCGTCTCTGTCGTGTAAACACGGTGACACTAATGAATATTAATGAAGTTGCACAATAGAGCGCGCTGATTGATTTGAGCCAAGCCTTACTCATGCATTAATGCAACACACTGTAAGACGTAATAAGACACACTCTGGCACAGACGCCCAGTCTGCACGCTGGAATACACGCTATTATGTCATGACCGTGACGAATCTTTAAAAATTTGTTTCAAACCGGAAGTACGAAATTGCTTGAAATAACGCAAAAACAACCAATTTACACTTTTTAGTGAAATATAGGTGTCCTAATAGTGTTTTTAGCAGTGTGGGACACATATACGACTGTCAACAGCTCAAAAAATGTGTTTTGGTGTTTCGTGACCCTTTAACACCAGCCAACCCTCCAAATGCGGGTAGATTTCAGCTTTGGCGGGTTAGACAGACAATCCCACTAGCCACTTTGGCTGGTTGAAAATAATTTTTTAAATTGTAGTTTTCCTAAAAGCGGGGTCCGGCAATACAAGGATGCCCCAATACGGGTGCCAATGTGATCTTAGAATCAAGAAGTAAAATAATTGTGATCATGCGAGCAGAAGAAAGCAAGTGAATACCGAATGAGAGGATGTTGATCACCCGCGCTACCAGCTGATGTGATGCACGCGACTGCTTAAAACGCGTGCGCGCAACTGCTTAACGCGTGCGCGCTCCCGAATCGTGAAGCAACCCTGTTCAATCGGTTCTCTTTCAAATAAACTAGACAAAAAGTGATGAACATGCACCCACAGTCCTGATGCTTTTAAGGGCTTAAAATTTCACTTTGAAAACTTCAATTTCACTTTGCTTTCACTTTGAACAGATTATTAAATGGCCTAAAGTTAACTGTGGGCATGTGATCATCCTTTCATTATCACATACGGTATGTTTCACCTGCTTTCATTTGCTTACGGTTTTATTTGCTTTTATTTTTGTTAAAATGGTTTAATTATTATTATTTCATAGATTCGAAAGCCACAACAGATTACCATGCATAATTTTGATACATGACAATAGTTATTTTTTAAAAGTCAACTGCTTTTCTTTCTTTTTAAAGAAATGTTTTGTTAAACAAAAAGTATTGTATACAGCTATATTTTGCTTGTTTTGACACATTAAAAATTTGTGGCTAAGAAATAATTATTGTTTCGTGTGGTTATAGAGATAAATTTGGTACATTGTTAATTTTGAGCTCTAAAAAAAGTCATGTGAAATAAAAACTAATTGCAGTATAACACTATGAAACCATGACTCCTTTGCTCATGCTCATTGAGCAAACTCAAACTCGACACACAAAAAGTGAAATTAATGAGGACGCATGTGGACATAACACAAAATTTAAATCAAGTAATTTTAGCATGTCACCATCAAATTTATGCATATAAAATATATTTTCCCAACAACAAAATTGTGGCTAGTAACATTGGAAAACAACTAGCCACAGTGGCGGGTGATTAAAAAAGTTAAGGTAAAGCTCTGGTCATAATAGAGGCCAATGGAAAAATTGCAGCTATGAATATAACGAAAATGGAGTAAATTTGCCCAAAGTGTATTGAGTTTTTTTTTTTTTTTTTTTTTCAAAGCATTTTCCCAGAGTATGTCAAAATAAGATGTCCCCTAATATCAGTCTGTTCCCCTTCGGTTGGGGAACTCCAGTGCTATTAAGTGGATTTGATGTTAAAATCCATGTATGGGAGGATTCGGTTCAGAAGCCGCTTGTCTGAAAGAGTATTGAACGGGCCAATGAAAGCAATGAATTGGCAGCGTAAGCTTGCGCAGGTGTGCTGCATTGCCAATTAACTGAGCATATAAGCACACCTGGCGCCAGCAAACGCCATCCTTTTCGCTTCAGAGACTTTTCTGATCGAGTTCAGGGGGGTACTCTTGCTGAGCTACAGCGATGTCGCGTGAACGAGTGTCTCCCGGTCCAGAGCGAGTCCACGCAGCGGCAGACAGTCGAGCTGGGTTTCTCCCTTGCCTGGCGTCCCTTTGGGTCTAGTCCTCCAGAGCGGTGCGTATTGTTGCAAGTTTTCCTAAAAGAGCAACACAGTCGTGCAGCACGTCCTTTTCAGGATGGCGCTCTGACTGTGCGTTTCTGGATGCTGTGGGTTTCTGTCCTCGGATGATGGCCACGGGCACTGCGTTACATGCTCCAGCATGTTAATGCGCTGCTCGTGGGCAGTTCGTGTCGTCAATGCGATGCTATGACTGTTGCGCAGTAAAGATCGCGGCTAGCCTTTGCAAAAGGGCAAACCACCCCAGTTGTCCCCTGCTTTGCAGCGGGCACTCGGGCAGATCTGAGGTTTCAACGAGAGATAATCCGTCGCCCACTGGCCCGCGGACCTCTCGCTCCTCCAAGCGCTCCATCTAAGCTTCAGGCTAGGGAAGCGATCTGTCTAACTGATGGTAGCCCTTACGCTCGATGACAACGGAGACCAGACATCCACGGCGGCATCGGAGGGTGGGCTTTCATTGTCCGATGATGATCCAGACCCGTTCGCCCCCTTCAGGCAGGTGAGCTCTGTCAAAGCGGATCCTGAAACGAACATGTTAGCCATGCTTTCCCGGGCTGCTTCGGCTGTGGGTTGGAGATGGTTTATCCCCCAGCTCAACGGCCGGACCGACTAGAGGGGCGTTCCCTTCTTCCAGGAGATACACAGTAGGCTCACGCGGACTTGAAGGGCACTTTTTTTCCCTCCACCCTCACCACTCTTGATGGTGGAGCGGCCAGGGGGTATGTGGCGATTCCTCAGGTTGAGTGTGCGATGTCGGTTAATCCACGCGGCGCCTCTTCTTGGCGGGGTCCGCCTCGTCTCCCATCCAAAGCCTGTAAGTTTTCTGCTCCCTCGGAGCTAGAGCTTACAAAGCTGCGGACCAGGCCGCCTTGCATGCAATAGCCATCTATCAGCACTACCAAGCGCAGGCGCTGGCCGAGCTGCACAAGGGTGGGTCTAACCCAGGCATATGAGCTTCGCACCGCAGCCGACTAAGCTCTTCGGACTACAAAGTCCGCTGCATGTTCTTTGGGGAGGACGATGTCCACACTAGTGGTCCAGGAGCGCCAATAACTGACTAAAACTTGGCTGATATGCGCAAAGTTGACAAAGTCCACTTTCTTGACTTGCCCATATGCCAAGCTGGTCGGCGACACTGTCTGCGATTTCACCCAGGAATTCAAGGCGGTGAGAGAGCAGTCTGATGGGTGATGTCTTATCGGCGGGTCCGTAAGCCCGCTCCACCCGCCGTGCCATCCATACCTGCTCCTTGCCGAAGGCGCCCGCCTACGAGAGCTGCACCACCCCCGCACACGCCTCAGGCGAGGCGAGCATGTCGAGCACCTCGGAAGCAGGCAGCCCCCCCCCTGCCCAGAACGCCGCTAAGTCCGGCAACGGACCACGTAGCGTCCCTGGGACAGGTCATCCGGAGAAGAGGGAACTTGCTCTTTCCCCACTGGAGGGCGGGGTCCCATTTCCAACGGCACCTTTTACTGCCATGAAATGAAAGGGCACTTGACAGCCCGAAATCTGCCAGTCTGAGACACTGTGCTCTCTAGCTCGCTGGTTCGGTGCGCTCCGCCAGTGGCTCACGAGCGCTGCAAGCCCTGCCAGTCTGCAGCTCAAAGGGTCTACATGCTCCACCAGCAGCTCACGGGTGCTGGGGGGGCTGTCTCCCTTCTCCCAGCCCCCAAGCCCCCTTTCCAGAGTCAGGGTGCGGAGCCAGAGCGAATCGCTCTCCTCCAGCTCTTCTTTGGGACCCTCACGCTCCCCGGATCAGCACACCCGCTCCGCGCTGCCCCTCCGTTGGTACGTCAGCGTATGTCAGCTCTGCCTGCCTGGTTAGCGCAGGCCTGCCCCTCGCGGTGGCTCATACGCACGATCAGACTCGGCTACAAGCTTCAGTTCTCGAAACGGCCTCCCAAGTTCACGGGCGTGTATTTCACCAGGGTCAATCCTCCTGGCGAAGGGTGCAATCGAGCCAGTTCCTCCAGCCGAGATGGAGAGCGGGTTTTACAGCCCGTACTTCATCGTACCCAAAAAGAGCGGTGGGTCACGGCCAATATTAGATCTGCGCGTTTTGAACCGCTGCCTTCGCAAGCTATCGTTCAGAATGCTCACGCAGAAGCGCATCCTCCAATGCGTTCATCCTCAGGATTGGTTTGCAGCTATAGATCTGAAGGACGCGTATTTTCATGTCTCTTTTCTTCCGTGCCACTGTCAGTTCCTGTGGTTTGCGTTCGAAGGTCAAGCATGGCAATACAAGGTCCTCCCCTTCGGGCTCTCTCTGTCTCCGCGGGTCTTCAAACTCGTGGAGGATGCCTTAGTGCCCCTTCGGCTTGTGGGCATCCGCATACTCCATTATCTCGACGCTGGCTGATTTTAGCCCACTCACGGGAGCAATTGACTATGCACAGAGAAGAGGTGCTCCGGCATCTTCGCCTATTGGGGTTGCAGGTCAACTGGGAAAAGAGCAAACTCGCCCCGGTGCAGAGGATCTCTTTTTTCGGGATGGAGCTGGACTCGGTCACCATGGTAGCGCGCCTCTCCGGAAAGCGCGCTCGCCTGTTGCTGAACTGTCTGAGGGAGCTAGACAGCAAAGTAGTGGTCCCACTGAAATGCTTTCAGAGGCTCCTGGGGCATATGACATCCGCTGCTCGGACTGCTCCATATGAGACCACTTCAGCACTGGCTTCTAGATCGAGTTCCAAGACGCGCATGGCATGCGGGCACACACCCAGCCTCTGTTACTTCGCTGTGTCGCCGCACCCACAGCCTCTGGAACGATCCCTCGTTCCTGCAGGCCGGTGTGCCTCTGGGGCAGGAGTCCAGTCATGTTGTTGTCTCAACAGATGCTTCCAACACAGGCTAGGGAGCTGTGTGTTGCAGGCATGCAGCTGCGGGCCTGTGGAAAGGTGCCCAGCTGCATTGGCATATTAATCGCCTAGAGCTGTTGGCAGTGTTCCTTGCTCTCCACCGGTTTTCTCCAGTGTTGGAACAGCAACACGTGCTGGTCAGGATGGACAGTACGGCAGCGGCAGCGTATATCAACCGCATGGGGGGTATGCGCTCTCGCCGCATGTCTCAGCTCGCCCGCCGTCTGCTCCTCTGGAGTCACCCACGGCTGAAATCGCTGCGTGCCATTCACATCCCAGGTATGCTCAACCGTGCAGCCGATGCGCTCTCACGGCAGCAGATTCACTCTGGAGAATGTAGACTCCACCCCGAGTCTGTTCTGCTGATATGGGCGCGATTCGGGGAGGCCCAGATCGGTCTGTTTGTCTCCTCCGAGAACGCTCATTGCCAGTTGTTCTATTCCCTGACCGAGGGCACTCTCGGCATGGATCCACTGGCCCACAGCTGGCCTTGGGGCACACGCAAGTATGCGTTTCCCCCAGTGAGCCTACTCGCGCAGCTATTATGCAAGGTCAGGGAGGACGAGGAGCAGGTTCTGCTAGTTGAGCCCCTCTGGCCCAACCGGACCTGAATATCAGAGCTCTCCCTCCTCGCGACAGCCCTCCCCAGGCAGATCCCTTTAAGAGAGGACCTACTTTCTTAGGGACAGGGCACCATCTGGCACTCTTCCCCCGATCTCTGGAACCTCCACGTGTGGTCCCTAGACGAGAGGAAGACTTGGGTAACCTGCCGTCTGCGGCCCCCTACGCCCTGAAGTGGAGTCTATTCACTGAATGGTGTGTCTCTCGCAGAGAAGATCCCCGAACTTGCCAGATCAGTGTTGTGCTCTCTTTCCTTCAAGAGAAGCTCGATAGCAGGCTGTCGCCCTCCACTTTCAAGGTTTACGTTGCCACCATCTCCGCTCTCCACGACGCGGTGGCTGGCGGCACCGTGGGAAAGCATAACTTCATCATCCGGTTCCTCAGAGGTGCTAGGCGAATTAATCCAACTCGCCCCCCTCTCATGCCCTCTTGGGATCTCTCCCTCGTCCTCACGAGCCTGCGTTCAGATCCCTTCAAGCCACTCGATTCAGTATCCTTAAGATTTCTGTCCTTGAAGACAGCTCTGCTGGTCGCGTTGGCCTCCATTAAGAGGGTCGGGGACCTGGAGGCATTTTCGGTCAGTGAGCCTGGAATTCGGGCCGGATTTTTCTCATGTTATCCTGAGACCCCGCCCGGGTTATGTGCCCAAGGTTCCTACCACTCCCTTAGAGATCAGGTAGTAACCCTGCAAGCGCTGCCCCCGGAGGAGGCAGACCCGGCCCTTTCCTTACTCTGTCCAGTTCGCACCCTGCGCATTTATGTAGACCGTACTCAGTACTTTAGATCCTCTGAGCAGCTCTTTGTCTGTTATGGCAGACGGCAGCAGGGAAGTGCTGTGTCCAAACAAAGATTATCCCACTGGATTGTGGAGGCCATTTCATTTTGTTGGGATTTTTTGATGGCATTAGCCATTTCCCTGCGTGTTCAATGAGAGTCAGGAGAGGTTTTCTTTAATGCAAAAGTATTAGCCATTTAATGAATACAATTGAATAATTCGATAGATACAGAGCTCCGCGTTGGAGGTGTCCCTCACGTATGTCCAGGCCATCTTCAACAACAACTCTTTCCTTCCAACCACTTTTATACACATGTGTAAACAACTGGTGTTCTAGGAATTGGCCGGGTGTGGTCCTTTATGTTCTGTATTATCTGGCCTT
This sequence comes from Danio rerio, assembly GCF_052040795.2. Lineage (NCBI taxonomy): Eukaryota > Metazoa > Chordata > Actinopteri > Cypriniformes > Danionidae > Danio > Danio rerio. The sequence goes on from NC_141024.2 coordinate 56,346,922, forward strand.
GGCACCACAGACCCTGGCCCCTCTTGACGTACATACATGAACATGACACAGCTAAATTACATACATAAACATGACACAACTATATAACATACATGGGCATAACACAGCTACATTCATAGAAAGAAATGAAAGAGCTACAATTAATAAGTAATAAATTTCTAACAATGTGCTTATTTGAGCAGAGGTCAGCCGCGTCCCCCGGAGTGCGTGCGCACTCTACTCGGAGCATTGCATCCTATTGGGCGCATGCACGCGGCGCCTCTTTAACAGACATTTGTAGAGCTGCGGGCTGGGCGACACCCAACACATTTGCAAGGTTTTACAATTTGCGAGTGGAGCCGGTTTCCTCAAGGGTATTGGGTAACCCTTGGTGATTGAGGAAACAACTCGGTGGGGTGTTGTAACACGCTTGCGGTGCCTTTTTTCCCTAACACTGAGAGATGTGCACTTTCCCGTCTGTCAGTAAAAGTTCCCCGTTCGGTGAGCCCTGCAGATTTGCCCGAGGCCCCCAGCACTGACTCAGCGGAGGAGTCACTACGTTAGCTCTGCCCACTGGTCAGCCCGCATTTTTGGGTATAGGTGCCGGCTATGTGTGATCCCCTCTGGCGATCCCATAAGCTTATTCCGCCACGGTTAAGTCCCCCCCCCGGTAGACCCGTGCCTTCCCTATCCGCTAACCACCTTCTTATGCGCCGTCCCCCTCCTTAGGGTTAGTCCATATGTAATTCCATTTTGCCTCCCTATTGGGTGCGGATGGTCTCCGCAGTGTCCCCCCTACCGGGATTGCACGCTTCCCAACGTACTGTCGTATTTCTTAGAATTATCTAGATGCTAGCGACTCCCAAAAAAATATACCTATTCCGTAAAGCTTCTTTTGAAGTGGGGATAAGTTAGGGCCAAGGGCACGTTGGAGGACCGTGCCTTCCATGATTTGGGTACGTCACGCTTGCCTGACTGTAAGGTGCAGTCATTATGGCGCATTCAATGGCTCCCATACGTGGATTTTAACATCAAATCCACTTATAGCACTGGAGTTCCCCAACCGAAGGGGAACGTTCGAGGTTACAGAAGTAACCCTTCGTTCCCCGAGGAGGGGAACGGAAGTGCTATACTCCGTCGCCATAATGACTGTCCCTTAGCTGTTTAAAAGTCTCTTCAGCTTAAAAAGGATGGCGTTTGCTGGCTTAAGCTGCCAATTCATTGCTTTCATTGGCCCGTTCAATACTCTTTCAGACGAGCGGCTTCTGAACCGAATCTGCGTTGCATTGTGTTGCGTTGCCATTATCTTGGAGTTTCAGATTAACCATGGTCAAATATGCATATAACTCCCTTCCCATCTTGCCTATGGGCTTGTCTCCCTTTCAGTGCTGCTTAGGCTACCAGCCCCCTCTGCAGACTGATTTCACGAGGCCGCCATTTTAAAAGCAAAATCGAGGCTGCTTTGGGAAAAAAAAGGAAGTATCCCCTGGAGTCACACAGGAACATTGTGTACCTAGCTGTATATCTTAATCACAGCCATTTTTGGTGGGCACCAGTGAACACTATGCCAAATCAGCACTGTTTAAGAGCACACTCAGTGGCACTTAAATGTTAGCGGGAAATGAATGTTTTTAAAACTTCAGTACCGGGACTACACTAATACAGACAACACGAGGGGTGTGCTACAGAGGACTGCAATGTTTTATCGCTCACCCGGTTACATAGGCTGAAGCAAGGAATGGTCCCCACTGTGTTTACCTGGTGCCATGAACTGAATCCTAGGAGGACACTTAAGCGTATTATTCTTAAAGAGATTGTAATTTAGTTTGATACCTAACCTGCTTTTAATTGTTTAAATTAAACTGAACTGAATGATATTAAAGTGATGTTTACACCATTTGCATTTTGAAATCGCAGCAACAGCTGGAGGTTTGTAGTCCACAGCATGTTGTTGCAATGTTTACTGTGCTGATCCTATACTTAAGTTTTTTTTCTCACCCCAGCCTAGCTGTCGTTCTTTAAAATGGTGGCCTTATGAAAAAAAGTTTACTCTCTTCCCAAGAACCAGATGACATTGTTCCTTCATGCATTCATTCATTCAGAGATGCCTCTAGACGTGGAGTATCACCAGAAAAGGGCTGGCAATAAGACTAAAGCGTCTGCCCCCTCTATACATGTGTGGTCAGATAGTCTGGTTGTTTTCCAAAGACTTTGCTCTCAGACTTTCCTCCCATAAATTGGGACCCAAATTCATTGGACCATTTACCATTATCAAGGTGCTCAGTCCAGTGTTGGTACAACTTAAATTAAGCTCCAAGTTTAAAAACATTCATCCATTTTTTTTCAAGATCCACTGTTTCTTGTAGGATTTTTACCAGCTGTGGCGGCAGGCCTTTTTTTTTACACGTCTAACGTTATTTCAGTGGCAAATGTCGCAAGCGCAGTATTACAAGTTAAGATCGCATTTATGTAATAGCCTGCAAGCTTGTATCCAAATCTCTTTGCTTGTGCACCGATTTCCTCTGCTCATGCACAAAACTTTCTTGCACGCCCCCCAAATATTTGCTGCTCAAGCGCAGATCTTCTTGTGCACTCTCAAATAATTGCTGCAGAAGTGCGATTTATTGCGTTTATGTAACAAGTGTCTCCAACATTTATTACATTTGCTAGGAATATTTATGAATGTATTCTTAAATAAACCAATTCTTCTCTCCCCCTTGCAGCCCTTAACCTCTGCTCCTCTGCCTCCCAGGCTGGTTTAGGGTGCACTTACATACACAGTGCACTGGCTTCTGGATGTGAGGAGGATAGGTAGATAAGTTATCAATATCAAGTAGACAGGAAGTCCAGAGGACAGATGTTGGATTCCGGCTCTGAATTTTCTGGACCGCTTACTCATTGATCAGTTTCATCAGGTCCATAGTGAGTCTTAAGGGAATGCCAGGGGGTGTTCTTAAGGGAGGGGTACTGTCACCGTATGTCACGTGTTTGTTCTCTCCTCCTGTTTTGGGTTACAGATTATTTCGTCATCTGCTTTTATTTGTTTCTCTTTTTCCTGTTTATACCACATCATTTCCCTTCATGTTTGTGAGAATGTTTTCAATTGTTTGTGGACAAATTATTTTTTTACTTACCCTGTATTTGTTTTCAGGACTACTGGTGAGCCAGTGTCTGTTTTTTTTTTTCCCCCATGGCAATTCCTCAGCGCTCACCCAACCGCTTGTTTACTTTGATATTTGCTTTTTCCAGGACTCACTCCTCAATAAAGACTTGTTGTTTTTTCTGCATTTGAGTTCACTCTATTTATTTATTTTTTACTCTTGACACATGTATTTTCTTTCTTGTTTGTGTTTAAAGGTCTTTAGATTTTGGAATGATGTCTAGCTTTTGAGGCTGTTTTGTTCTACTTCACTATGTCAGAAAGGTCCTAATTAGAAGATTTCTTGATTGTGAATGTGTGGTAGTAATCAGGTCTGGGTGTGGCCAGAAAACTTGAAGCCAGTGTGATAAATTAAAGTGGTTTTAATGGGGAAAAACATTTTCACACAAGGCTATGTAGTTCAAAGTGTTAGAATTCTGCATTACATTTCTTACATGCAGATTACTAAACCAGAGAACATTTGTCATTTAAAGGTGCAGATATAAGGCTTTATGCAGATGTGTCTGTAAGGCAAATATTCACAGAGATTCAGCTGTTTTTTTTTCCTGACAGGTTTACCAGTCAGGCACAGAATAAGAAAGCATTCCCTATCTGCTTTACAAGTTTTACAAAAACATGTTGCTTTGTTGTGATTACAAGTATATACAACAAAAAAAAAAAAACTGGCCATTTACAGTTTTCAAATTTATGTCTCATCAATATGACCAAAATGATCTGGGATTAATCATTTAAGAATCTGCTTAAATGTGTTTGTGTGTAATGGACCCCAGGAGGTTGAAATGAAAAGATCAATCTAAATATGGTCTGCTGTTTTTACATTTAATCTGCATCAAAATTAAGGTGATTCAATGAGAGTTTTAATGATTTACTAAAAACTGAACTTTTTTATTTCAGACCTAATTAAAGAGTATGAGAGGAGTAAAGAGGAGGAACATCATGTCAAAATTGAAGACAAAACTCATTTAGAGACTGATGGTATTTTAAAAGTGAGAGACAAGAGTTGTTTTACCTGCACTCAGTGTGGAAAGAGTTTGTCAAGCAAAAGCAAACTGAAGATTCACATGATGATTCACACTGGAGAAAAACCATTCACATGCACCCAGTGTGGGAAGAGTTTCAGCCAATCATCATACCTTAATGAACACATGATGATCCACATAGGAGAGAAACCATTCACATGTACTCAGTGTGGGAAGAGTTTCAGCAAATCATCATCGCTTTATAGACACATAAAGATCCACACCGGAGAAAAACCATTCATATGCACTCTGTGTGGGAAGAGTTTCAGCCAATCATCATCCCTTAATCTACACATGAGGATCCACACTGGAGAGAAACCATTCACATGCACTCAGTGTGGGAAGAGTTTCAACCAATCATCAAACCTTTATCTACACATGAGGATCCACACTGGAGAGAAACCCTTCACTTGCACTCTGTGTGGGAAGAGTTTCCGCCAATCATCATCCCTTAATCTACACATGAGGATCCACACTGGAGAGAAACCATTCACTTGCACTCTGTGTGGGAAGAATTTCATCCACTCATCACACCTTAATCAACACATGATGATTCACACTGGAGAGAAACCATTCACATGCACTCAGTGTGGGAAGAGTTTCAGGATATCATCATCGCTTTGTAGACACATGATGACCCACACGATAGAAAAACCATTCACATGCACTCAGTGTGGGAAGAGTTTCAGCCAATCATCATACCTTAATAAACACATGAGGATCCACACTAGAGAGAAACCATTCACTTGCACTCAGTGTGGGAAGAGTTTCAGCCAATCATCACACCTTAATCTACACATGATGATTCACACTGGAGAGAAACCATTCACATGCACTCAGTGTGGGAAGAGTTTCATGATATCATCATCGCTTTGTAGACACATGATGACCCACACGATAGAAAAACCATTCACATGCGCTCAGTGTGGGAAGAGTTTCAGCCAATCATCATATCTTAATAAACACATGAGGATCCACACTGGAGAGAGTCCATTCACATGTTCTCATTGTGGAAAGAGTTTCAGCCACTTATCACATTGTAATAAACACATGAAAATCTCTCGGTGTGAGAGAGTATGTGTGCTTGGAGCAGAGTTGAAACGGCACCAGAGGATTCACACTGGAGAAAAACCGTACAAGTGTTCACAGTGCAGCAAAAGGTTTACTCACTCAGGAACCTTGAAAACACATGAGAGGATTCACACTGGAGAGAAACCGTAGACATAATCAGTGTCTTCAGTTTCACTCATTCTGGGCAGCTTCAGAGACACATGGGATGGTTTCTGGTATGGTGTCGACAGTGTAGCAGCCTAGAAAGAGCACTACCATACACACAGGCATTAATCCCTCTTTTTACATCATATATGATAACCTAAACCATATTTATATAACATGGAGGGGGACAAAAACAAAAAGGCTAAGACAAAACAAACATTGAAACCTGAAAAAAATGGAAATCCACAGATGAAAAATCTGAGACAGACGGAATAGCTGATGTGGCCTGTCAGCTTGCATTGCAGCAATACATACAGACATCAAAACTTTCCGGATGGATATAAAATCCGATTTAACCACCTTCCAAGATTCTCTCGCAAAAGACGTGAAAATGGAACTAAGTAACTTTAAATAAGAAGTCTATCAAAAACTTTATGGCCTCATTACGGACCTTAACACAACGGCAGAAAAGGTCAACGAAGCGGAGCAGCGAGTTGGAGAATTTAAGAAGAACGTTGCTGAGATGAAAGAAATGCTCAAATCATCCAAATTCAAGAAAATTTACAAGAGAAACTGTAAAATCTAGAAACACGCTCCGTAGCAATAATATTCGGATTTTTGGCATCCCGGAAGGAAGCGAAGGGAATAATATCCAAGACTTGATGGAAACGATTATTATAATGGCGCTGTTATTTGATGAATTGGACCTTAAAATCCAACAGTGTCACCGGGCACTCGGACCAAAACCACCTGCTGACGCACAGCCTAGATCAGCAGTGGTATTCTTCCTGGAATACAAAACAATGAACCTGGGGCCTCATGTATCAACACAAAAACCTAAAAACTTTGCTTTACTAATGATGAAATTAATGTGGGAATGTGTGCAGATCCACCCCAACTTCATGCCTGGCGTATGCACATTTCTTGTGTGTGTTTGTTTTATTTCCATTGGTGACTCCTAGAGGCAGTTGTGCTAAATTGCTCTCTACAAAGTGTCTTTGAGCCGTGCAATGGCAGCTGTATGAGACAGGTTCATCTGCATGTCTAGCAGGTATATAAGTGTAACATATATGCTGGAGATAAACATTTCGTTCAACATTCCATGAAAATGATCTGGTTTCAATTTCCGGGGCAATTTAGGTCATTCGGTGACAAAAAGTCTGGCCTAAAAAAATTCCTGCTGACAAGTAACGAGTTTGGGACGTTCCACAGAACAGTCCTGAAGTACTCTCTGCCGACTTAAAAGGGACATGGCAGATATCTCTCTCTGTTCGTATATGTTTTATAGTCCCGTATAGAAAAATTCTGAAAGAAAAGGGGATTAAGTTTTAAACACCACCGCCGGCGAAACTTAAAATCTTTCTGGAAAACAGGGCGGTCATGTACATTTCAATGACGGGGCATCAAGAGATCTGAAAGAAAAAGGACTGATAAACAGTAAAGAAACTATTATAGGAATCTCTGGGAAAGTGAAACAAAGACTTTGGCAAAAGGTTGGAGTGACATCAAAGAAAAGTTAGGAAAAACATCAAGCGAACATCAAGGAAAAGCTATGTTAATTTCCATGGGTCAACACTAGCTCCATTTGAAAGAAGGGTAAAATCTGACAGATCCTAACAAAGAACTCTGAGAGGCTGGTAAAAATTCTTGACTTGATTCACAGATGATGGACATTTAAATCATTTGAAGGAAGAATAGTATTTAACCGAACTGACCAACGTCACAAGATGAACGATTAAAGCACACCAAGACTCGAGTCACTGAGTAACATACTGGTAGGAAGACATAAAGGGATTCTAATTTATACACCTAAAATCCCTTGCTGTAATTAGAAACATTTAACTTGAAAACCTAGCCAGAAATCCAAGAATATGTTTTTGCCAGATATGGGTGCTGAATATATTCGTTAATTTTTTTTGTGCAATAGGCACAGCAAGGAGAAGGGGCCCTTTAGAGAAGGAAGACTTTCCCCTCACATTAAGAAGTTATTTTAGACTTTAAGGTTTGAAGACCTTTTTCATTATGTTTTTTTTTATTTTTTATTTTTTTATGTGGTTTAAGATATTCATAAATTCGATTAAAAGAAGCAAACTTGTGGCTAAAATGAAAAGAGAAAAGCAATAGATAATCTTCTGGCAAAAGACACATCTTTGATACAGAACATAAGAAATTAGAAAAAATGGGTTTTAAGGTTTTCTTTTCCTCATATAACAATGGTCATGAATAAGGAGTAATTAATCTCAACATTAATCTCAAATAAAATCAACTTCCAATTAATATCGGTTACATTTTACAATAAGGTTCATTAGTTATATACAACTTAAACTCTAACATTGTATTTTCTGCTACAAACATTTCTATAAAGTCACTTTCTTTGTCATTTAATAAGAAATATTCCCGTAATAACCTGAATGACATTTTCTATTTGTTTTTAAATAAAATCCATACATCTACTTTTCTTTTTTCAAAATGTAAAAAAATATTCCCTACTTTGCCATATTACATTCTTTACAATTGTTATACATAAATTAAAAACAGTCATATTGCAACCTTTAACATCGTAACCAAATAAAAAATTTTTCTCCCATTCTTTTTGAGTCATGTTCTCATTATATTTTTCAATTCTTTCACCCCATTCTTGTGGTATTGCTCTTTTTAAATCCTCAAGCTGTTTTACAAGTGTTCCTTTCCCCTCATTCACTTCATTTTCAGATAACATGTCTTCAATTTATCATTTATCACCTCATAGAGCACGTCCTTCACTTGCCTAATTCCAGCTTGCCACCATTTTTTATAATATATTACATTTTCATCTTTCGTGATATTCATGTTTAAAAACAAAGGTTGTTCTAACAGCTGGTTTCTTCCTTTAGGTACAATGAGCATATTTTCTAAAAAGTTTCCCCAAGCTTCTAAAAGCTCTTCATAAAATGTTGGTATACCTGTCCACATTTCTTTTTTTGTTTTCATAGATAATACACTACATCCCTTATTTACTCGACCACATTTCTTTAAAAAAATAGTGCATGACATTTTTCCACACTGCTTTAATCTTAACATCTACAAAACATTTTACCAATTTTGTCCTTAATGTTTTCACCCTTAAAAGTGGGTCTAAAAGCCCAAGTCCCCCAACTTCTTTCCCTCCAATCAACGTGTCGTTGTATGCTATTTTTGCTCTTTCTTTTCCCCTTAAGAAATCTAAAACACATTTTTTTTTATTCTTTTATAGTATTCACAAGGCAATGGGGTAACACTCGGCACATACCACATTTTTGATAGCATTAGAGATTTAATTAATAAAACCTTTCCCTTCAATGTCAGGTTTCTCAGTTTCCAATATCTCAATCTAATTTCCATCCCTTTTAAAACTCCCTCCCAATTAAAATGATCTGCTTTATTAAAATCCAAACAGATCCAAATGCCTAAAATCTTGATATGCTCATTCTCTTTCTTAAAATGTATGTGCTGAGGTAAAACATCTGCCCTTCCAATTCTCATACACACGCTCTTTTCAACATGAATCTTAGCTCCAGTCCCTTTACAATGCTTCTTTAAAATCCCCATTGCCTTTGTTACACTTTGGATGTCTTCAACCAACAAAGTTGTGTCATCTTCATACTGGTATATTGGTTCAAGTTCGGTTCTTTCTTCTACTTGTATTCCTTTTACTCCATTGATTGCTTTTATTGCTAGTGGTTTAGCTACTAATATGTACAGTAGTGCAGATAGTGGACATCCTTGTCTTACAGACCTTGTTGGTTGAAAACATTACGATAAAAAACATTGCATTTAATACATGTCAAGATATTGTAATAAAAAATGTTGATCCCTTTCCGAAATTTATCCCCAAATCCAAAGTTTTTAATCACTTCAAACAAATAGTCATGTTCCACTCTATCAAATGTTTTCTCTAAAACCAAACTAATTAAATATCCAATAATTTTTTTCTCCTTGTATACAGTAATGTATCTCTTATACTTTGAACTGTGTCTATTATGTCCCTCCCCTCTACTCCATATGCCTGTGTAGTGCTTATAATTTTAGGTAATATTTTCCTTAGTCTGTTTGCTAAAACCTTTGCTAAAATTTTTAAATCTGTATTTAACATTGTTAAGGGCCAATTGTTCTTCAGATCTAAAGGACTTTCTCTTCTTTTGTTTATCATTTTAATCATTCCTATCTTCATTCTTTCACTTAATTCTTCTTTGTTAAAAACCTCATCATATACTTTTAAAACAGGTGCTATAATTTCTCTAAAACTCTTATAAAACTCATTGTTTAAAAAAGGGGTGTCCAAACTACAGCCCGCGGGCCATCTGCAGCCCGCAATCAGTGTTGTGGTGGCGAGGCATTTATAAATATTAATAGAATCAAGCCCGCCATACAAAAATAAACGTAATTCAATAAATTACCACCGGGTGTCACTATTACATGCCTTCAATTAGGCAGCACTTCTTGTTATGATGTAAAACTAAAGGCTGATTTATACTTCTGCGTCAAATAAAATATGCTACGGCGCTGACGCATAGCCCTTCGCCTGCGCCGTGGGTTATGCCGGTCACCTGACGCAGAAGTATAAATCAGGCTTTACCGACCAAACTGAAGGAAACATGATTGATAATCACATTTTGGCGAGCCATGGCACACCAAAACAAAAGGAAAATCAACAGTCAGTGCAGGAAGTTTCAGTCACGTTGGGGCAAAGAATATTTCTTCACAGAGGTCAGTGGGAAATGTATCTGTTTTTATTTGCCAAGAATCAGTTGCATTAATATAAGAATATAATATTAAAAGACATTATGAAACAAAGCATCAGGCCTTCAGCTCTTACACTGGTGCCAAACGAGATAAAAAAGTAAAACAATTAGCAGCGCCCTAACAGCTCAACAACAGGAGTTTTTTCATGCCAATAAAGTGCAAGAAAATTCTACACTGCACTGCAAAAAATGCTTTTTTTATTTATATTTTTGTCTTGTTTCAAGTCCAAATATCTAAAAAATCTTAAATAAAAGAGAATTTTCTAATTTGTTTTGAGAAATAATATGCCAATATTAAGTGAGTTTTTCCTTAAAACGAGCAAATTAATCTGCCAATGGGGTAAGCAAAATAATCATTTTTCATTTTCCATCTCTTTTAGTTGTTCTTGTAAATATATGAATTTTTCAATCTCTTCATTTTGACCTATTTGCAGTCTTTTTATTTCGTCTTCTAATTCCCTTCTTATTTGTATTTCTTTATTATTTTTAACTCTTTTTAAATTTTACAATATTTTATTGAAATTTTTTTATGTCTAACTTAACATTGTCCCACCATATTCTTTAATCTTCCCTATACATTCTATCAAATTTACTGTTTACAATTATTTGTTGAATTTTTTCTTTGTATGTCTCATGTTTTAAAATTGTTGCGTTCAAAATCCATACACCTAATCCCCTTTCACTTTTACACAATCTAACGTCACACAAAAAATCGAATGATCACTAAATCCAAGGTTTTTGTAAAATACACTTTTGATATAGTCATTTATTTCTACATTACATAACATATAATCAATCCTACTTAACCTCATTTAAAACCAGTTGCATTCTTGAAAATTCCCTCTTTGTCTTATTTCTCTCTCCACACATCTATTAAATTACATTGTCATCATTTTCAGTAGCTCCTCCCTCCCCTTGTCTTTTCTATATACCATCTTACTCTCCAGATCTAATTCTGTGAAAACAGTATTAAAATCTCAAACTACAATAACATTCTGCCATTTTTTACATTTATACTAACGTTTTTAAAGAAGTTCACTTTTTCCTTTTTTTCATTGGATGCATGAATATTATAAATTATGAAATTATCTTCACCTTTTTCTAATTTCATCGCCATGCTTTTCCCAACTCCATCCTCAAATATTACCTTTTCTTTTTCATATATACCTTTTTTTTATTAAAATCACTACTCCATAATCCACTTTATCCTCTCCACTGTTAAAATATATTTGACCATCCCATTTACCATGAACCATTTTAAACTTAAATTTTTCCAATTTGTTTCTTGCAAAACAATCACATCAGCTTCTTTACATAACACCAACATTTTTTTAAATTTCTCCACATTCAATAAACCGCTTGCATTCCATAATAAAATGTTTAAAAACATGATGAAAGATATTAAAATATTAAAACCACCCATTATTTTTAGTCTCATCCTCTACATCTGCATACCAATTTTTGTCACTCAACTAACAGCCCCTTCCATAAAAGAAACACAAATTAAATTCATGTTAAAAATAAATAAAATGGGTAAAAAATCATTATTTCTCATCATCTTCTTCTGTAGTGGTTTTCTTGGTTTTTCTCTTACTAAATCAAACTCAGTCTGGAGGTTATGAATATCAGAAGAATATACTTTATTGTCGACAACAAAGGAGAATTTTCAGGAGACCCCCAGTAGCATCCCTGTCTGAAAAGTTCTGTCTCACTCATGCCCTGGCCTTACCTAAATACCCCTTTACATCCGTTGTTTTCCTTTGTTCTCCATATATTACACAAGATCCCTCCTAGTTTAACCCTTGACTCCAAATTCCACCTCTGTCATCTGTTTTTCCTTTATTTCTACATATATCACACAAGACCCCCCTAGTTTAACCCTTGACTCCAAATTCCACCTCTGTCATCTGTTTACACATGTGTTGCTCTATTCTTATCCATTTCCTGAGACACATTAGTTGTTTACTCAGGCTTTGTCCCGCTCTCTTCTCATCCACTTCTTTTTATGACCTTTTCTACATAGCACCTTAATTCTTTTAATGGTATGCAAGTCTACAAGCAGATTATACACATACAATTTGAATGTATAGATTAACTTCACACTCCAAAGAGCACAAAATCCACCTCACTTCCAGCCCTCTTAACACTTCATACCTATTTACATTTTTTACTCGCACCTTTGTCAACATCTTTTTTCTTGCACTGTCCACATTTGGTTTTACCTTTATTGTTCTTCTTCTTATTAGTCCTCTTTCCACTTTGTTCTTCTCTACAAAATCTGTCAGTTTTTCTCCATTACTTTCCATTTCTTCGGCTTGATCAGTCTTATTTATTTCATCGTTTTCCACCATATTTAAAAAGTTTTTAAAACTGTCAGTTATTTCCATTTGTGTCCACTGTTCTTGTTCTGACGTCTGTTTTTCGTTCACATTTTTCCTCTCTCTTCCCTTATGTTGTTTGTTTCCTCCTACATAACCCTTGTTTTTAAATCTTCTTCTTCCTTGTTTCTTTCATGCACCTGTCCGTCCTCTTGTTTTGCTCCCCCTCCTTCCTCTCCTTCCATCCAACATTCACACTTGTTTAAAAATTGTTTAAATTCTGGACATTTGACATTATTACAATTCCTTGCAAAGTGTCCCTTTTCTTCACCTTTATAGCACTTAAAATCAGCGCAATCCATTAAAATGTGCTTTTTTTGTTTTATTTTTTTTATTTAAAACATCATCACATTACATTAACATTTAAAAACTCCAGAAATTTCACAAAACAAATACATTAAAATAAACATTCTTCATAAAATAATATCCTCTTTGGGCATCTTCCACTTTAAACCATTTAAAACAACCTTGATCCGTCCTCAATGTCAGTGCCTGTGTAAACTCTTCTTTTTATTTTTGATATGGGATAAACTCCCCATCCTTCTAATTTTTCTAAAATGTCTCTGTCATAAAGATAGACTGGCAGGTGCATGAAAGAAACAACATAATCCCTGTTTTGCAGCTTTTTGATTTTAACAGTTCATTTCCTTAATCAACAGTTCATAGATCAATTCCTCACATGTTTCTTGCTTTTCCATAGTTAGTTCAAACTCTTTTCCTTGCCTCAGTCTCAAAGCCAGAATCTTCCCATGACCACACTTGTCTGTCACTGCTTTAATGATGTCCACAGCTCTTACCTCATTTACTTCTTCGGCATTCACTATTACTGTTACTTCTTTTAAATATTTTTTTCCACCAAGTTTTTCCTTTGTCCAGCTCGTTGTTTATCGTCTAGTCCATTGTCGTTAACCATTCTTGTCCCTCCATTCAGTCTAGTTTCATTTGCCAAGAAAGTCTCTGCATCCAGCCCAGTTTCGTTTGCCACAGAACCGTCCATTTTATGCCCAGGAAAAGTGCAAAAAAAAAAAAAAAACACCCTCCAGTTAGCAAGATGCTGCTCTCAGGTGGTTTAAAAAAATAAAATAAAATAGACTCTATTTCACTTCACAAAAACAACACAAACAAACACAAAACAAATATTCTAAAATGAAGGAGACCCTGTCTCCGAACTGCAGCTGTTCACTCCCTATATCGCTCACTAGTGTCCTCTACTGTTCCCAGGGTGGTACGGCTATAAGCAGGCAAGAATTCTACCACTGAGCCACCAATGTTGACACATGTCTTTCCTTGCCTTTTTGGTGTGTGAGTGCTGCAAGGCTGTTACATGCAGCTGGAAGAGGAGCAACACAAAACATGAACTGCATTGGCCAAGAATCAGTCCCCGGTCTCCTGCATGGGAGGCGAGAATTCAACCACTGAACCACCATTGCTGCCTCACATGTTCACCTGCCCTTGTGGGCTCCGAGTGCTGCCAGGCGGTTACATGCAGCTGGAAGGGGAGCAACATAAATTGCATTGGCCAGGAATCAACACAAATCCACAAATGCTGACCTGCTTATTATTTTGCCATTGGCCGGGAATCGGACACGAATCTCCCACGTGGCAGGTGAGAATTGTGTGTAAGCGAGGCGCAACTCTGCGCAGGAGTTTAGACCGGGTTTGTTTTGGTCTAATGAAAAATCTATTTTAGTTTCTCAAAATAGCAACGCGCCAGCAGTGCGCCTCAGAACACCTTCTTTTTTAGACCAGAACGCCTATGGGTGCACATATGAGCGCTAATGCATTTGCTATTTAAACAGCGTAGCGCAACGTCTCAAAACGACTCTTGTGTCAAGCTTAAACTAGCAATATACTGTTGCGCCGCGCGTATGATAGGGCACTAAACCATCAATGCTGAAACACATGTTATCCTACCCTAGTGGGGTGTGATTGCTGCTATGCTGTTACATGCAGCTGGAAGAGTAGCAACACAGACCAGCAACTGCATTGGCTGGCAATCAGACCCAGTTCTTCCACAAGGCGGGCGAAAATTCTACCACTGAAACACCAACGCTGGCACATATGTTCTTTTGCCCTTGTGGGGAGTCAGTGCTGCAAGGCAGTTCATGTAGCTGGAAAAGGAGCCACACAAAACAGCAACTGCACTAGACGGGAATCGAGCTCATGTGTCCCGCATGGCAGGCGAGAATTCTACCACTGAACCACCAATACGGATATACTCATATTGCTGCCCAAGTGGGGTGTGATTGCTACAAGGCTGTTACCCAGAGCTGGAAGAGTAGCATCACAAAACAGTAATTGCATTAGCCGAGAAGTAAACCTGGGTCTCCCACGTGACAGGTGAGAATTCTACCACTGAACCACCAATGCTAATCCATGTTGTTTCTTGCCTTTGTGTTGTGTGAGAGCTAAAAGGCCGTCAACCAGAGCTGGAACAGGAGCCACACAAAACAGCAAATGTTATAGCCGTGAATCGACACCAGGCCTCCCGCGTGGCAAGTGAGAATTCTACCACTGAACCACCAATGCTGATATGCTCACACTGCTCTCCTAGTAGGGTGTGATTGCTGCAAGGCTGTTACCCAGAGCTGGAAGAGTAGCAACACAAAACAGGATTTGCATTGGCCAGGAATCGGACCCGGGTCTCTCGCGTGGCAGGTGAGAATTCTACCAGTGAACCACCACTGCTGATATGCTCATACTGCTGTACTAGTTGGGTGTGATTGCTGCAAGGCTGTTACCCAGAGCTGTAAGAGTAGCAACACAAAAGAGGATTTGCATTGGCTGGGAATCGAAACCTGGTCTCCAGCGTGGCAGGCGAGAATTCTACCACTGAACCACCAATGCTGTTATAATCATAAATCTGTCCTAGTGGGGTGTTATTGCTGCAAGGCTGTTACCCAGAGCTGGAAGAGTAGCAACAAAAAACAGGAATTGAATTGGCTGGAAAACAGACCTCCCGCGTCACAAATGGGATTTTTACGACTGAACCACCAACGCTGATATGCTAATACTGCTGTCCTAGTGGGTTGTGATTGCTACCCACTAGGGGCTGTTACCCAGAGCTGGATGATTAGCAACACAGAAGAGGCATTGCATTGGCTAGGAATCGGACCCGGGTCTCCCGCGTGGGAGGCGAGAATTTTACCACTGAACCACCAATGCTGATATGCTCGTACTTCTGTCCTAGTGGGGTGTGATTGCTGCAAGGCTATTACCCAGAGCTGGAAGAGTAGCAACACAAAACAGGGTTTGCATTGGACAGGAACCGGACCAGGGTCTCCCACGTGGCAGGCGAGAATTCTACCAGTGAACCACCAATGCTGATATGCTCATACTGCTGTCCTAGTGGGGTGTGATTGCTGCAAGGCTGTTACCCAGAGCTGGAAGAGAAGCAACACAAAAATGGAACTGCGTTGGCCGGGAATCAGACCCAGGTCTCCTGTGTGGGACGCGAGAATTCTACCACTAAACCACCAACGCTGATATGCTCATACTGCTGTCCTAGTGGGGTGTGATTGCTGCTAGGCTGTTACCCAGAGCTGTAAGAGTAGCAACACAAAAGACGATTTGCATTGGCCGGGAATCGGACCCGGGTCTCCCGCGTGGCAGGCGAGAATTCTACCACTGAACCACCAATGCTGATATGCTTATACAACTGTCCTAGTGGGGTGTGATTGCTGCAAGGCTGCTACCCAGAGCTGGAAGAGTTGCAACACAAAACAGGGTTTGCATTGGACAGGAACCGGACCAGGGTCTCCCACGTGGCAGGCGAGAATTCTACCAGTGAACCACCAATGCTGATATGCTCATACTGCTGTCCTAGTGGGGTGTGATTGCTGCAAGGCTGTTACCCAGAGCTGGAAGAGAAGCAACACAAAAATGGAACTGCGTTGGCCGGGAATCAGACCCAGGTCTCCTGTGTGGGACGCGAGAATTCTACCACTAAACCACCAACGCTGATATGCTCATACTGCTGTCCTAGTGGGGTGTGATTGCTGCTAGGCTGTTACCCAGAGCTGTAAGAGTAGCAACACAAAAGACGATTTGCATTGGCCGGGAATCGGACCCGGGTCTCCCGCGTGGCAGGCGAGAATTCTACCACTGAACCACCAATGCTGTTATAATCATAATTCTGTCCTAGTGGGGTGTGATTGCTGAAAGGCTGTTACCCAGTGCAGGAAGAGTAGCAACACAAAACAGGAATTGCATTGGCCGGGAATCGGACACGGGTCTCCCGCATGGGAGGCAAGAATTCTACCACTGAACCACCAATGCTGATATGCTCATACTGCTCTCCTAGTGGGGTGTGATTGCTGCTAGGCTGTTACCCAGAGCTGGAAGGGAAGCAACACAAAAAGGGAACTGTGTTGGCCGGGAATCAGACCCAGGTCTCCTGCGTGGGAGGCGAGAATTCTACCACTAAACCACCAATGCTGATATGCTCATACTGCTTTCCTAGTGGGGTGTGATTGCTGCAAGGCTGTTACCCAGAGCTGTAAGAGTAGCAACACAAAAGAGGATTTGCATTGGCTGGGAATCGGACCCGGGTCTCCCGCGTGGCAGGCGAGAATTCTACCACTGAGCCACCAATGCTGATACGCTTATACAGCTGTCCTAGTGGGGTGTGATTGCTGCAAGGCTGTTACCCAGAGCTGGAAGAGTAGCAACACAAAACAGGGTTTGCATTGGCCAGGAACCGGACCAGGGTCTCCCACGTGGCAGGCAAGAATTCTACCACTAAACCACCAATGCTGATATGCTCATACTGCTTTCCTAGTGGGGTGTGATTGCTGCAAGGCTGTTACCCAGAGCTGTAAGAGTAGCAACACAAAAGAGGATTTGCATTGGCCGGGAATCGGACCCGGGTCTCCCGCGTGGCAGGCGAGAATTCTACCACTGAACCACCAATGCTGATATGCTTATACAACTGTCCTAGTGGGGTGTGATTGCTGCAAGGCTGTTACCCAGAGCTGGAAGAATAGCAACACAAAACAGGGTTTGCACTGGCCAGGAACCGGACCAGGGTCTCCCACGTGGCAGGCGAGATCTCTAATAGTGAACCACCGATGCTGATATGCTCATACTGCTGTCCTAGTGGGGTGTGATTGCTGCAAGGCTGTTACCCAGAGCTGGAAGATTGGCAACACAAAACAAGAATTGCATTGGCCAGGAATCAGACCCAGGTCTCCCACGTGGCAGGCGAGAATCCTACCACTGAACCACCAATGCTCATATGCTTATATTGCTGCCCTAGTGGGGTGTAACCTCCGCAAGGCTGTTACCCAGAGCTGTAAGAGTAGCAACAAAAAACAGGAATTGAATTTGCCGGAAAACAGACCTCCCGCGTCACAAATGGGATTTTTACGACTGAACCACCAACGCTGATATGCTCATACTGCTGTCCTAGTGGGTTGTGATTGCTACCCACTAGGGGCTGTTACCCAGAGGTGGAAGATTAGCAACACAGAAGAGGAATTGCATTGGCCAGGAATAAGACCCGGGTCTCCCGCGTGGGAGGCAAGAATTCTACCACTGAACCACCAATGCTGTTATAATCATAAGTCTGTCCTAGTGGGGTGTGATTGCTGCAAGGCTATTACCCAGTGCTGGAAGAGTAGCAACACAAAATAGGAATTGCATTAGCCGGGAATCGGACCCGGGTCTCCCGCGTGGGAGGCAAGAATTCTACCACTGAACCACCAATGCTGATATGCTAATACTGCTCTCCTAGTGGGGTGTGATTGCTGCAAGGCTGTTACCCAGAGCTGGAAGAGAAGAAACACAAAAAGGGAACTGTATTGGCCGGGAATTGGAACCAGGTCTCCTGTGTGGGAGGCGAGAATTCTACCACTAAACCACCAATGCTGATATGCTCATACTGCTGTCCTAGTGGGGTGTGATTGCTGCAAGGCTGTTACCCAGAGCTGTAAGAGTAGCAATACAAAAGAGGATTTGCATTAACCGGGAATCAGACCCAGGTCTCCTGCGTGGCAGGCAACAGTTCTACCACTGAACCACCAACGCTGATATGCTTATACTGCTGCCCTAGTGAGGTGTGACTGCTGCAAGGCTGTTACCCAGAGCTGGAAGAGTAGCAACACAAAACAGGATTTGCATTGACCGGGAATCGCACACGGGTCTCCCGCATGGCAGGCGTGACTTCTACCACTGAACCACCAATGCTGATATGCTCATACTACTGTCCTAGTGGGGTGTGATTGCTGCAAGGCTGTTACCCAGAGTTGGAAGAGTAGCAACACAAAACAGGGTTTGCATTGGCCGGGAATCGGACCCAGGTCTACCGCGTGGCAGGCAAGAAGTCTACCACTGAACCACCACTGCTGACATGCTCAAACATCTGTCTTAGTGGGGTGTGATTGCTGCAAGGCTGTTACCCGGAGCTGGAAGATTAACTACACAAAACAGGAATTGCATTGGCCGGGAATCAGACCCAGGTCTCCCGTGTGGGAGACGAGAATTCTACCACTGAACCACCAATGCTGATATGCTCATACTGCTCTCCTAGTAGGGTGTGATTGATGCAAGGCTGTTACCTAGGGCTGGAAGAGTAGCAACACAAAACAGGATTTGCATTGGCCAGGAATCGGACCCAGGTCTCCCGCATGGCAGGCGAGAACTCTACCAGTGAACCACCACTGCTGATATGCTCATACTGCTGTCCTAGTTGGGTGTGATTGCTGCAAGGCTGTTACCCAGAGCTGGAAGAGTAGCAACACAAAAAAGAAATTGCATTGGCCGGGAATCGGACCCGGGTCTCCTGTGTGGGAGGTGAGAATTCTACCACTAAACCACCAATGCTGATATGCTCATACTGCTGTCCTAGTGGGGTGTGATTGCTGCAAGGCTGTTACCCAGAGCTGTAAGAGTAGCAACACAAAAGAGGATTTGAAATGGCCGGGAATCGGACCCGGGTCTCCCGCGTGGCAGGCGAGCATTCTACCACTGAACCACCAATGCTGATATGCTTATACAACTGTCCTAGTGGGGTGTAATTGCTGCAAGACTGTTACCCAGAGCTGGAAGAGTAGCAACACAAAACAGGGTTTGCATTGGCCAGGAATTGGAGCCGGGTCTCCCGAGTGGCAGGCAAGAATTCTACCAGTGAACCACCACTGCTGATATGCTCATACTGCTTTCCTAGTTGGGTGTGATCGCTGCAAGGCTGTTACCCAGAGCTGAAAGAGTAGCACCACAAAACAGGAATTGCATTGGCCGGGAATCGGACCCAGGTCTCCCGCATGGGAGACGAGAATTCTACCACTGAACCACCAATGCTGATATGCTCATACTGCTCTCCTAGTGGGGTGTGATTGCTGCAAGGCTGTTACCCAGAGCTGGAAGAGAAGCAACACAAAAAGGGAACTGCGTTAGCCGGGAATCGGACCCAGGTCTCCTGTGTGGGAGGCGAGAATTCTACCACTAAATCACCAATGCTGATATGCTCATACTGCTGTCCTAGTGGGGTGTGATTGCTGCAAGGCTGTTACCCAGAGCTGTAAGAGTAGCAACACAAAAGATGATTTGCATTGGCCGGGAATCGGACCCGGGTCTCCCGCATGGCAGGCGAGAATTCTACCACTGAACCACTAATGCTGATATGCTTATACAACTGTCCTAGTGGGGTGTGATTGCTGCAAGGCTGTTACCCAGAGCTGGAAGAGTAGCAACACAAAACAGGGTTTGCATTGGCCAGGAACCGGACCAGGGTCTCCCACGTGGCAGGCGAGAATTCTACCAGTGAACCACCAATGCTGATATGATCATACTGCTGTCTTAGTGGGGTGTGATTGCTGCAAGGCTGTTACCCAGAGGTGGAAGATTAGCAACACAAAACAAGAATTGCATTGGCCAGGAATCGGACCCGGGTCTCCCGCGTGGGAGGTGAGAATTCTACCAGTGAACCAATAATGCTGATATGCTCATGCTGCTGTCCTAGTGGGTTGTGATTGCTGCAAGGCTGTTACCCAGAGCTGGAAGAGTAGCAACACAAAAACGAAATTGCATTGGCCGGGAATCGGACCCAGGTCTACCGCATGGCATGCAAGAAGTCTACCACTGAACCACCAATGCTGATATGCTCAAACATCTGTCCTAGTGGGGTGTGATTGCTACCCACTAGGGGCTGTTACCCAGAGCTGAAAGAATAGCAACACAGAAGAGGATTTGCATTAGCCGGGAATCGGACCCGGGTCTCCCGCGTGGCAGGCGAAAATTCTACCACTAAACCACCAATGCTGTTATAATCATAAATCTGTCCTAGTGGGGTGTGATTGCTGCAAGGCTGTTACCCAGTGCTGGAAGAGTAGCAACACAAAACACGAATTGCATTAGCCGGGAATCAGACCCGGGTCTCCCACGTGGGAGGCGAGAAATCCACCACTGAACCACCAATGCTGATATGCTATTACTGCTCTCCTAGTGGGGTGTGATTGCTGCAAGGCTGTTACCCAGAGCTGTAAGAGTAGCAATACAAAAGAGGATTTGCATTAACCGGGAATCGGACCCGGGTCTCCTGCGTGGCAGGCGACAATTCTACCACTGAACCACCAATGCTGATATGCTTAAACTGCTGCCCTAGTGGGGTGTGACTGCTGCAAGGCTGTTACCCAGAGCTGGAAGAGTAGCAACACAAAACAGGATTTGCATTGGCCGGGAAACGCACACGGGTCTCCCGCATGGCAGGCGTGACTTCTACCACTGAACCACCAATGCTGAAATGCTCATACCACTGTCCTAGTGGGGTGTGATTGCTGCAAGGCTGTTACCCAGAGCTGGAACAGTAGCAACACAAAACAGGGTTTGCATTGGCCAGGAACCGGACCAGGGTCTCCCAAGTGGCAGGCGAAAATTCTACCAGTGAACCACCAATGCTGATATGCTCATACTGCTGTCCTAGTGGGGTGTGATTGCTGCAAGGCTGTTACCCAGAGCTGGAAGATTAGCAACACAAAAAGTGAACTGCGCTGGCCAGGAATCGGACCCAGGTCTCCTGTGTGGGAGGCGAGAATTCTACCACTAAACCACCAATGCTGATATGCTCATGCTGCTGTATTAGTGGGGTGTGATTGCTGCAAGGCTGTTACCCATAGCTGGAAGAGTAGCAACACAA
Organism: Danio rerio; assembly: GCF_052040795.2. NCBI lineage: Eukaryota > Metazoa > Chordata > Actinopteri > Cypriniformes > Danionidae > Danio > Danio rerio. The sequence continues at coordinate 56,368,566 of NC_141024.2, forward strand.
AAAAGAAATTGCATTGGCCGGGAATCGGACCCAGGTCTTGAGGTGGATTTTATATTCTTTAAAATGTGAAGTTAATCTATATATTCAAATTGTATGTGTATAATCTGCTTGTAGACTTGCATACCATTGGAAGAATTACCATATCACAAGAAATGGATAAGTTGTATAGTCACCAGGTGTTAAACTAGGAGGGATCTTGTGTAATATATGGAGAACAAAGGAAAACAATTGTTGTCAAAGTGTATTTAAACAGGCCAGCACATTAGGGAGGCAGAATTTTTCAGACAGAGATGCTACTGGGGGTCTCCTGAAAGTTCTCCTTTGTTGTCGACAATAAAGAACTCTTCTGAAATCAAAACCATTTGACTTTGCTGATCATTGAAGAAATGAGAAAACCACCACATTATTGGCGACCCTGGGTGCGCAGGAAAGGAGCAGGCAGTGACGACCACGCTTGCGGGACTGGAAGAGCAACAGAACTGTGGCCACGAAAATCAGGTGAGCGATTTTTGCTTACAAGTTTTGTTGCTCTGCCAGAATCCGCTTGTGATGGTAAAGGCACTTGAACTGTTTCTCCAAATTTAAAAAGCTAAAAAGTAAAAAGGGAAATAGGGTTTTGAGTTCAGAAGAAAAGTGTTGCATGCAACAATCTGTGTTTAACAATGAGTGGGCCTTGATGGACATTGTTTAAACGTTAACTTGTAATTGTTACTCAGGGGGTGGCGCCCCCTTCTGGATATCTCTTAGGTGAGATTGTCTAGAGACGGACGCCCCTAGTGTCGCATTGAGAGGAATGTATGAAAGAATAAGCCCTTTATCATAAAAAGGGATAAAGAGCGAATGCAGAGTACATGAATGTATGCAGTAAAAACTGATTTGAATGTATAAGCTCGTTAGGATAAACGGGATATTGTATGAATGCAACTTAGAAGTGTGTTTGCAATAAAGGTGGAATGAAAGAATGCTTGTTTGAATGAGAGTGCATATGTATTAGAGAAAAAAGAAAAATATATATAGCTATTCAAAGAATCAAGAAGAGGAAAGTGGAAGAGTAATTTAAAAATAGATAAATATAATAAATAGCATAAAACTAAGTAAATAAAGGGATAGAGGACAGAAAAGTGGAGGATAAAGTAAAGAAAACTGTGTGTGCATATAAAAGAATATTATAAAGAAAGGAATAAATTAAAAAGTAATAATAATAAAATATAGGGTGGATAGTTTACACCAATAAGAGGACAGGTTAAAATAAAGAAAAATATATTTGTAAAAATATAGAGGTAAAAGTAAAATAAAATTGTAAGTACAGAGAGAGGAAGAACTATAGCAAACACTCCAGTGGAAAGTTTAGGATTAAAATATCCATTATGTAGGGATCTGATCAATAAATACTCAAAAAAGTGGCAGACAAGAACAAAAAATATGGTGACACAATGGCCAACAGGAGGGTCATTTGATGTAGAGTTATGTGGTGAATTGGAGATAATGATAAAAAATTATAAAATAAGAGGCATCATGACAAAGAAAAAAAAAGAAACAAAAAGAGAAAAGGAACTAGAGGTTCTCAATCTGTTTAAAAAAAGAAGGACAGGATAAACTGAAAAGTATAAAAAAGGCAAGAAAAATGTTGAAAGAGACAGAAAAAGAAACAGAAGCTAAAGAAAAGATGTTCTCTAGCCCCCCACCTTATATGCACTCAGAAGGGCAGTTTCCACTTCTAAAAGGTGTAATGGGTGTAGCAGGGGAGTTTAAAATAGAGGGAGAGATAGAGATGGAGGAAACAGATGTAGGAAAAGAAGTAAAGTCTAAAAAATCGGGGGTGGAAGAAAGTGTGGCATATATACCACTAGATTGTTACAAACAAGCACGGGAGGCATTAGAAAAAATGAACACCGAATGTGCAAACAAAGTAGAGTGTGTTGAAGCATTAGGAAAGCTGAGACATGTAAACAAGGAAATTGGGGCAGAAGGGGGAGGTGAAGAAATTGAATACATAAAACAGAAAGACACAGAAAAATTACTAAAAGATGCAAATGACACCATAAAACACAGAATTGTGCACTCAGATAGTAAAGAAAATGATAGTGAAGTGGATGAGTCTTCAGTTGAAGATGGAAAATGTGGAAAAGGACAAAAACAGAGGTCATTTGCTCCACAATTTCCCATTCTAATTAAAGGGACACAGGGTCAATATATTCCTTGGCAATCTCAGGATTTGGAGGGCCTTGTTAATAAACTCCCAAACATTCACGAGGGGGCAGCAAAGTGGATTAAGATTTTTGAAGAAAACACTGTGGGAAGGATGCTTGCTATTGGTGACATAAAGGCTTTACTTGCAAAGACTGTTGGAGTTACAAAGATGGGGGAAATCTTTCAAGCTGCTGACCTGGAAAGAGCTGTAAACACTCAGTATGCTGATGGAACTGTTTTTGATCCGTTTAGACCTGCAATATGGTTGGCTTTACGTGTTGAATATCCTCTCAGACTTGACCCAAAGATGTTAAAAGGGGACCAGCTGGGGGAAGTTGAAAACCCAATAGCATATGTGCAAAGACATTTGAAAAGATGGAGGGAGGACACTGAGGGTGATCCTGAAAAGGACCCAATAATGGCTACACTGTTTAGACAAGCCATAATTGACTCTTTGCCTTGTGCAGTTAAAAGCCGACTGGAAGATGTAGTTGGCCTGAACTCTAAGTCACATAAGGAGTTTTGTGATTATGTGTCCCATGCTGTTGACCAGTACAGAAAGACTGAACAACGACTTAAAAAGCAAGAGAGTGAGTTGCAGAGAAAACTAACTCAGCTACAGCTGGAGGAACTGACCAGAAAGAGCAAAAAGAAGGTCCAGGCAGCTGTAGTGACAGAGGAGGGGGATGAAGCTATGATGGCTCCAATTACAGCAGCACCACCAATGACTCAGCCAAGCCCATCTGCAGGTTACCTATTGCACCGAAACCAGATGACCCCACCAATCATTAACGTCTACGCACAAGAGCCAGAGGCAAGGTGGCAGAAAAGGTCAACACAAAGAGAGCAGAAGGGGACAAGCAAACCCTATGCACTGACGCCCCCTGGTGTCTGTTGGGGGTGTGGACTAACAGGACACAACAAGAGACATTGTCCCACAAATCCATGGGAGTCTCCTTGTGGTGTAAGGGGGGGATGGCATCAGCCCCATCCAAATTCAAACCAAGGCCCAGTTAATTCATATAGAGGTCCAAATCAGGGATATTGATGGGGCCCAGAGAATCCTGCAGGGGAAAATCAGCTTCCAATGATAACAACAAATTCTAGTCAAGAACCAATGTTACCAATCAAAATAGAGGGTAAAACAATACCAATGCTTCTTGATACAGGGGCTGTGTACACATCTATTAATGCAAATTATGCTGCTCATCTTCCCCTGTCTGGTAAATATGCAAAGACTGTAGGATTCTCGGGAAAAACACAGTTAATTCCAATGACTTCGCCAGTGTGCATAGAAACTAAAAATCAAAGTGTTACTTTACCCATTCTTGTTTCAACTCAGACTCCTGTCAATTTACTAGGAAGAGATGCACTGTGTAAATTAGGTTTACACATTTGGTGTTCCCCTGAGGGTGTATATATTGATGCAAAAGGAATTGACACTCAAATGATGGTTGCAGAACCAAAGGCTAATATCTATTGGATAGGGCAAATAGATAAAGAAGTATGGGAGACAATTAATAAGTGGGGAAAATACATTGAAGCACAAATTCCTGACTCAAAAATGCCACAATCAGGGTTTCATTGTACAATGATGTATGATACAAAAAGAGATTTGAGCTTAGAAAAGGAATGGCAAGAAAATACTGAGGGACAACAAATTGAAATTGTTTCACAATACATGATTGTAGGGCAACAGGGAGCAGCATTACATATACCAAGAGAAGGATTTGTAGAGAAATGGTTTAATGTAATAGGTTCAATTCCACATATAGCCATGTATGTGGGAAGAAATTGGGAAACAAAAGATTTAGGCCCGATGATGGAACAAGCAGAAAAGAGTAGGTGGGAGACTACAGAACATCCATTAATTTTTCAGTCTTCTGACAAAAAATACATCAAAATTGTATGTGCAACCAAATTGTTGGGAATACCTCAGGAAGTAATTCTAAGTGAAGAAAAAATGACACAAATGAATACAATGTCAGAATTAACAGATAGTTCAGAAACTGAATTGTTTAAGGAAATGGAAAGTCAAGTACCAATTAAATTATGGTCATTGCATGATACAGATGTTGGGCTAATTCAATCAGCCAGCCCAGTGAGGGTTAAGATTAAACCAAATGCACAATTGCCTAGAAAAGCACAGTACCCTTTACGACCTGATGCTGTAGCAGGCATAAGAAACACAATTGAAGGATTGGTGAAAGCAGGAGTATTAGTAGAAACAACTAGTTACTGTAATACTCCAATTATGCCTGTAATCAAACCAGACAAAAACAGATGGCGTCTAGTTCATGATCTAAGGGCAATCAATGATATAGTCGAAGATTTTACGGCTGAAGTTCCAAACCCACATACTCTCCTAACAAATATTCCTCCTGATGCCAAATACTTTACTGTAATTGATCTTTGTTCAGCCTATTTCAGTGTACCGTTGGCAGAGGAAAGTAGATATTTGTTTGCATTTACCTATGCTGGTAAACAGTATACATACACCAGAATGCCACAAGGATTTAAACACTCTCCACATGTATTTAATCAAATTCTTAAAGCAGATTTGGAGGAGGTGATGATGGAGAGTACGTTAATACAATATGTAGATGATTTAATTATTTGCTCTCCATCCCTGGAACAATGCCATAGAGATTCCATTAAAGTACTAACAAAGTTAGCTGAAGGAGGTCATAAAGTATCCAAAAATAAAACACAGTACTGTCAGTCACAGGTTGAGTACTTAGGACGATTGATTGCCTTTGGCACACGAGCTATAGCTCCAGATCAGTTAGAAGGTATAAGTAAATCACCAATGCCAAAGACTGTAGGCCAGATGATGACATTTCTAGGAATGACTGGTTTCAGTGCTGATTGGATTGAGGATTATGCCATAAAAACAGCACCTTTGAGAGAAATCATGAAACAGGCAGGAGTAGAAAACTTAAAAAATCCAGTAAAATGGAACACAGATGCAATCATAGCATTTGAGTCAATGAAAAAAGAACTTCAAAAAGCACCTGCTCTGGGAAACCCAGATTATTCCAAAGAATTTTTCTTATATGTGGCAAATAGAGCTGATGGTTATGCATCAGCTGTATTATTGCAAGAGACATGTAGTGGGAGGAAAAAACAGCCTATAGCATACTATTGCACTAAACTAGACAATACAGCACAGGGGTACCCACCATGTCACCAACAGGGTCTAGCAGCAGTGTATTATGCTTATGAGAAAGCATCTACAATTACCATGGGGTATCCAGTTACTATTTATACACATCACAAAACGGTGGAATTATTAGAACAAGGGAAATTTGTGCTTACTCAGGCCCGCATCTTAACATACTGTACACTTTTGACATATCCAGACATTACCATTAAACGATGTAAGACAGTAAACCCAGCTGAGTTAATTCCATTGGATTTTGAAGGACAGCCACATGACTGTGTAGCAAACTCATTGGCATTTACTAGATTAAGACCTGATTTGGAGTCTGTACCCTTCCCTGAGACAGAAGTCACATATTTTGTAGATGGATCTAGTTATAGAGACCATTTAGGAGTTCATACAGGATTTGCAGTAATAAAAAAGGAAAAAGATAATTTTGTTCCAGTAATATCTCAACAGTGTGTACAACCATGCTCTGCTCAGTTAGCAGAATTAAAAGCTCTTACAGCAGCATGCCAGTTAGCAAAAGGACAAACAGCTAACATTTACACTGATTCAGCATATGCACATGGTGTATGTCATTTGTTTGGGGCAGTGTGGAAACAAAGAGGTTTTAAGAAAACTGATGGGTCCCCCATCCAACATGCTGAACAGATAGGACAATTGATTTCTGCTATGATGCAACCAAAACGACTAGCAGTCATCAAATGTCAAGCTCATAAAAAAGGAAATGATTTTGTCATTAAGGGAAATAATGTAGCTGATTCAGAAGCTAAAAAAGCATCAGGATGTCGGGTAGCAATTCTAACTCCAATAGTACTAATAGAGCCTGAACCACAATTAGATGATATTGTGCGAATTCAACAACAAGCAAGTGTCTATGAACAATCTATGTGGCATCAAAGGGGAGCTAAAAAAGATTCACTAAATATTTGGCGTAATCATGAAGGGCAAACTGTTGCACCAACATCATTACTAAATATTCTCATTGCAGATGCACATGGATTTGATCATTGTTCAAAAGGTAAAGTGATAGGGAAAATTAAACAGCAAGGATATTGGTCTCCTTACTTAAATGCAATGATTAGTGAATTTTTGTCCACATGTGAAATTTGTGCAAAACACAATGTAAGAAAGGGAACAGCAACACCAATAAGTCATATACCAGTACCAGAAGGGCCATTCAAACACTTAGTAATGGACTATGTGGATATGATAAAACGAGTGCAAGGCAAAAGATACATGCTTGTGGTAATTGATAGGTTTAGCAGGTGGGTGGAGGCAGTGCCATCAGCAGATCAGGGAGCAGGAACTGTAATTAAATTTTTGACAAGAGAAATAATTCCACGATTTGGAATACCATCAGAAATAAGTTCAGATAATGGATCAGCATTCATACAAAAGACAGTTAAACAAGTACTGCAACAATTGAGAATTAAGCAAAGATTAGGATGCATTTACCATCCACAATCTCAGGGAATGGTTGAGAGAGTGAATGGAACCATTAAAGCCAAACTCAATAAAATATGTGCAAGTACTAATCTTAACTGGGTTGATGCTTTGCCTCTTGCTTTAATGAGTTATCGCATGCAAACTAACAGAAACACACATCTAACACCGCATGAAATGTTAACCGGACGTCCAATGCCTGTGCCGTTTTGTCGGGGTCCCTATAAAGGACCCCCATTAGAACAATTGCAAATGGAATTACGGTCATACATGAAGAATCTAACTGCCATACACAAAGCTATTTATGTGCAGGAAACCAGGAAGGGGGTTCGTGAGGAAGTGGAAACGCCAGGTCCAGTCGTGCCAGGGGACCAAGTGTACCTAAAGGTGTTCCGGCGGAAATGGAATGAGGCTAGGAGAGAAGGACCATATCGAGTTATAAGAGCAACTCCAACAGCTGTCCAAGTGGAAGGAAGTACCTGCTGGTATCATCTGAATCACTGCACAACGGTTCCAGTAAAAAAGTCCGGAGGAGAAACGCACCAGCTAGAAACAAGTGAGCCAGAAAACCACATAGAAGGCAACAATGATGTACAAAATGTGGCAGAAGGAGGTGAATAGAAGCATAAAACTCATAACTCTCATAATATGCCTAAATATGATAAAGATGCAACAAATTGAAGGGATGGAAAACATCACCACGGCGGATCCCAAGACTCAAGATTTTAATCACACTTATCAGGCTGTAAATAACTTCATGTCTTCAGAGTACAATAACTCTAATAATACTACTATACCTCCACAAGATAACATAACTTTGGGTTACATGAGTCAAACATTCAATGATACTCCAATATCAACAACAATTCAGTCATTTCTGGAGTTAAACAGTAATTCAAGCCTCATTGAAGGAGGTGGAAAACAGAGGAGAAATGTGGACAGTATATTGGAAGACAACATTAAACTGGATGAACTTTGGGAAATGGCGCAAAGTTATCAGTGGTTTGAATGGGCAACATATACTACAGCAGAAATAAAAAAGAAAGACTGCCTGTTCTGTACGAAGACACCAATGAGTCAAGTAGTAGTTGTTCCTAATCCGTTCACTTATGAACACTGTGCTCAATTCAATAGAGACTTTTGCCAAATGGAAAATGACTGGAGACTTTTTTGTCCGGCTGAATGCTTAGGCTACTTGAGTCATTCTAAACATCATCTCCTCTTCAAACATGTAGCTAGATTAAGGGCTAAATGTAGAAGTTTCGGTATTAGTGACAAATTAAAAATACAAAATGGTCCAGAAGAGATCCCATTATGGTATACTATTGATTATAGTAAAGAGTATGAGTGTTTTGTTAAGCCCATAGGAACCATTAATGTGGGACAGTTTAAAGGGAAATGCAGCATTACTTGGAATTTAGACACAAAAAAGGTTAGAAATTATGATGATTCTCGTGATTTCCCACTCTTTCGAGGGACAGGAACACATAAAGGAAAAATAATAACTCCAGCTGAAAATTGTGAAAATCAGACCATAGCATTACCTGACATAGATAGATATAAAGATCAAACTTTGCCATTAGCAGATTTCTTTTGGGTGTGTGGAAACAGAAAGCTTTTATCGTCTTTGCCTCTAGGGTGGAGAGGGAAATGTACTAGAGTGAGGTTAGTACAAGAAGTTCAAATAGTAGAATGGGATTTAGAGACTACATTTGGTAATAATAACACAGTTAACTACAGGATCAAAAGAAGTTATAGTCCAGATCCACAAGTGTATATAGATGCAATAGGACAACCCAGAGGTATACCAAATCAATTCAAAGCAAGAGATGAAGTTAAATCAGGACTTGAATCAATACTTCTTTGGATTTCTCCAAATAAAAATACAGAATGGATAAATTATATTTACTACAATCAGCAGCGATTCATCAATTACACTAATGAAGCCTTAATCTCATTAGGAGAGCAATTGGATGCAACTAGTAAGATGACATGGCAAAATAGATTAGCACTCAATTGGATATTAGCAGATAAGTCCGGTGTGTGTGTCTTTTTTGGCAGCTTATGTTGCACATATATTCCAAATAATACTGCACCAGAAGGAACATTTACAAAAGCAATGACAAAACTGAA